>NC_009402.2:611192-653692 GCF_000002875.2 Leishmania infantum JPCM5
TTCTTTGCCTTGTTTTGTTGATTTCCTCTTCCCTTTCGTGTTGGCACTCCCCTTTCTACTCCTTCTTCACCCCGTGCGACAGAGTTTCTTCTCTTTGCCGTCAACGTGTGCATCTCCGGCCTCACTGATACTCACATGCGTCATCAAACACACATGCCTGCACAGCTCCGCCTAGTCCAGTCGATCTCTTCCTATCCTTCCCTTTTCCCGCCAACACTCACTTGCACATGCTTTCCTTCTTCTTGTCTCTCTCGCGAGAATGGTAACACAGAGACACACACGAGGCAACAGACACCAGTTGTGTCCTTCTTTGTTTCTTCGTCCTGCGCTTCCGGCTTCCTCCTTTTCTCTTTCCTCATTGTGATTGTCGTCGGCATCGCCCAACATTTCGCGCTCTCTGTCTCTCCCTCTCTCTCCCCCTTGTGCACGACATCGAGTGTCCCACCTCTCACATCCCCTCCCGTTGAGTACACGCAGCTGTTTTGTTCTTCGCTTTTTTTTGATATATTTATTTACGCCTTTGTTTTCCGAGTTACACCTCTGCAAGCGCTTCTTTGTTTGCTTTCTGTTTTCGGGTATGGTTTCACCTCTATGTCTTGCTTCGTATCTCTTTGTGCGTGTGTGCGTGCGTGTGTGTGTGTGTGTGTGCGTGTGTGCGTGGGCGTTGCAGGCAGGCGGCCGCGTCCTTAAAAAATGTTTCTGTTTTCGCTTCGGTTTCGTTTCTTTGTCTCTCCTCCTCCTTTTCCTTGTTTGTCTGGTTCTTGTCGGTGTTGCACGCTGTGAGCGCTGTTTTCTCTCCATCTGTCTATGTCTGTGCCTCTCTCTCTCCGCCGGTGTGTGTGCGTGTGCCACTCGATCCGGCATCCCTGACGTCTATCTGTTTTCTTTTCCGTTTTGGGACTCTCGCGTTGTTCCCTCTTCCTTGTTTTCCCTCCCCAAAGTAACCTATCTCTCATCTCTATGTGCTCTTCTATCATCATGTTTTTTTTTTTTTAACATAGACGTACATGCGCTCACGAAGTCTTCTAGTTGCCTATCCATCTCCCTCCATCTCTCCCCTTTCTCTACTGTGTGTGCCTCTCTACCTCGATCTGCGTTGGGTCTGTCTGTGTTTCCATGTCTTTGTCTGCATGTGTGTAGGTGTCGTTATTTGTATCTGTGTCTCTATTTATTTCGTTTCGTTCATCACTGTCTGCCTGTCGGTTTCTCGCAGCACGACGCCATCCTCACCTCCCTCTCCCCACACACACTCTCTCGCGTGCGGACTATTCCGCCATCATGCGTAATCCTGTCTGCGTGTGTGTGTATGTAGGGTGCTGCCGGAATCGACATGGGAAAGAAACAAGAAAGAGAATGAACCAAAGAAATATGCACTTTCAAAAGACGATGATGATGAAGGGAGGCATCTGCTCGCCTCAGTCGTGCTCTCCTTCCTCTGACAGCGGAGTCGTAGAGCTGCCGGCACTGCCGCACATACACAAGTAACGGCAGATGCTCCCCCCACCTCCAGGAGAGCAGGCCAGCCGCACTCTGCTGGTTCTTGATAGACTTAGCGGCATATTGACAGGGAAAGGAGATGGCAGAGACGGAAGCCAAGATGCACACACACACACACACACACACATGCGTGAATGATGAGGCTGATGTGTTGGTGGGAGGTGCGAATCTTGCCTGAGGTCTTGGGCTGTTCGTCTTTGCTTTTTCCGTTTCTTCTTTTGCCCCGCTCTCTATCATCCTGTGCGTGTGCGTGTGTGGGGAGTGGGTGTGGGGGCAATGCCTGCCGCGCTTCTCTCGTCGCATCGATCGCCTGCCCGCGTGCGTGCTCACCGTGAAGCGCTTTGGTGCCCTCGAGTGCGCTGCTACGCGATGCCATGTGGGCACCTCGACAGGCGTTGGCCGAAGGAGACTCGTGAGTCTCTGCTGCTCTCCTCTCCTCCGACTCTGAAGCGGAAGCGCTGGCCGGCCTGCTGATCTTCCTTTCTCGCTCCGCCCCCCTCTTCGCTCGCCCTTTTCGTTGCTTTGCCGGCTCCCTCTCGGTCGGCACCTCACGTCTGGTGCCCTTCATTCCCACACACATATACATGCATATATATGCGTGTGTGTGTGTGTGTGTGTGGCCGCCAAGGATAGCACAAACGACGACCTCCGCTGCAGCAACTTGCTGACCGACACGCGGGCATCAACGACTCCGCCGACGCCGCCACCACACCTCCACCTCTCCCCTCGCACAAACAGTTCTTTCGCTGTATACACCACCTGAACCGGGAGAGAGTCGCCCTAGGAGCGTACAGGACGTCTCCCACTAGCTTCTAGTGTGAGGGACGGATCGTTGGGCATCTCCTCATACATCTGAGATCTTTTTTTTCTCGGGTGTTGTCGGCCGCTTTTAGTTGGTGGTGGTGCGGCGCGACTCCCTCGGTCGCTAGACTCCAAAGCGGCGCGCTATTTCAGTTCTAGCGCTGTTTTGGGGTGCAACCTGCACAAGTGTACGCCTAAGATGGTAGTAGTCGATGGTTGTACATGGATAGCTAGTCCACTACAGTAGAAGAAGCACGAAGAGGTCCTTTGGTACCCCCCCCTCCCCCCCGCCACAGAGAACGACGCTCAGATATCTGCACACCCGAAGACGCACTTTGCTCACACGCGGAATACCGATCGTTGGGCGAGAGGGGGGGGGTGTTCTGCATGCGCGTGTGTGCACGTTGGTGTATCGCTGATCGTCTCGCTGCCGCTCTTGGGTACGTGAGAAAAACGGAGAGGTAGGGTCGACGACTGACCGCCTTGCTGTGCGGTGGTATCAACCCTTTCCTACTGCTGCAGCCGATAATCGTAATGGAGGGAAGGCCCCATTACGAGGTCCTGTGCATTGCCAACTTCAGCTCTGCCGAGGAGGTGCGCCTTGCATACAAGTCGCTCGTCCTCAAGTACCACCCCGACAAGAACTTGGGCGACCCAACAGCGGCGGAGCGCTTCCGCGCAGTGTGCCGCGCTTACGAAGTGCTTTCGAATGAAGAAACGAAACGCAAGTACGACCTCGCACTGCGCGCTGCCCTATTCGAGTATGGCCCGCGCGCTAGTGGCAAAACCGGCGGCCATGGAGGTGCCAATCCGTACTCCATGAAGGCCCCCTCTATGTCGGATATTTACAGAGAACTGTACCAGCGACAAGCCGCGCGGGCTAGCACACGCAACCGCACCTCGTCGGCGCCGCCGCAAAGTGGCAAGGCATCTACCTCGCAGTACACCAAGGCGCAGCAGGAGCACTTTCGCAAGCGAGAGAGGGAGCGGCAACAGGAGCTGCGCCGTCAGAGGGAGAGGGAGAGGAAGGAGCAGCGCGATCGAGAGCGGGAGGCGCTGCGCAGGGAGCAAGAGCGGCAAGAAGAGCTGCTTCAGCAGCGGTGGCGCCTGCAGCAGCAGCAACAGAAGGTGTACCCCACGCGCGGATCAACACGCATCACAAGCACAGCTGGTGCTGCATCACTGTCGACTGGCACAACTAGCGACCCCGCAGCCCACATCGACGACGTTAACGGCGTCTCGCCTCGCATGCGACGTGGATCCCCACGCGCGACGACGGAGGGGGTGCGTAGCGGCATTGAAAGCCATGCGCCGAACACGGTGCTCCTTGGCACGCCGGCGCGGCTGACAATGTTGGCCCGCAATGGCGTCGCTACCACACCGCGAACGTTCCGGGCGTACTCGCCATTATCTCTGTCGCCACGGCCGGCCGCCAAGCCTCGTTGTGCCGAGGCCGGCGCGCCTGGTGAGCCGCCGTCGTCATCCGCGTGGCGGGAGGAGGAGACAATGGACGCGGAGGCGGTGGAGGGTGGGCTGTCGACAGGCTGGTACACGCCCCTCAACGCACTCGTGAACAGCGGCGACCTGGAGGAGGGAGCGGCCCACTACAGCAGCTGCGCCGGCTCACCCGTTGGTGCTGAGGAGCAGGCGATGGCGCAGTCGGCGGGCGTAAATCGGGCCTTCCGCACGGGGAGTGCACCGCTTTTGCGACCTGCGTCTGGCGTTGCACGCGCCAGTGGCGTAGATGCACGGTCGGCGGCGTCTGCTCAGCCGAGCACCCGCAACACGCACACCACGTCTGAGGACTGTAGCGAAGATGGCACTGCGGCTGGCTGCGGAGACGACGGTCACCGGACGCCGTCCTCGTACCGTCCGGCGACGCGCATCACGACGGTGAACCGAGTCGCGATGCCGTCCGCGTCTTCCACGGCCACAACACCACGCCACTGGGGAACACCTCGCAGCTTCACGAACTTTCACGCAGCAGCGGCAGCGTCACCGGTTTCCTTGGCCGCGTCGCCGCGGGGCCAGCCGATCACTCCGCGTTGTAGCAGCAGTGCGCAGATGACGGCAAACGGCCGCAGCCATAGCTCGTCTGCCGGAGCAGCATCGACTGAGGCCAGGGCAAGCCAATCCTTGCATAAGAGCAGCAGTATCAACGGCGCCACCAGCCGCAGCGACCCCGTGCGCGCCTCCTTCCTCCACCGAGTGCTCCCCATGCCGAGTCTAGCGGACAAGGACAAGGAGGTGCTAGACAAGAAGCGGCGAGAGCGACTGGCGAAGGAGAAGGAGAGGCAGCGATCAGTTCGACTCGCTGAGGAGGAGCGCCAGTTTCGTCGACTCGCTCGCGCGGCAAAGCATCAGCGCGAGAACGCTGCCGCCATCTCTGCTGCCGCGGCAGCTGCGAAGGCGGAGGTAGAGGAGCCGCTGTCCTTTGAGAAAGAGCTGGGGTACCTCGTGCATGACGAGGCGAGTGAGCGGGAGCAGCTGATCGAGCGAGAGGAACAGCTCGCGTGGCGCCGCCTACATCGCCAACAAGCGAAAGTGATTCAGGCTGTCTTGGTGCGACGCCGCCTCGCCGCGCTCACGACGGAGGAGATGGCGTGGCGCAACGGTTTGCTGCAAGTGTGCTGGGTAGAGCGCGACCGCTCCTTCTTGTGCTTCTACGAGCGACTCGACCGCCTGTACCTCGAGGGCCGCGAGGGGCGTGATAGGCGTCAGCTGGTTGGCCGCGAGGCAGCTGACAGATACCATGTACGTCGGGCCTCACAGCGGCGCTCCTCCATGGCAACTGAGGAGGCGTCGCAGCGGCGCCAGCTCTCCGGTAGCGCCGTGCAGGCGGTTCTTGGCCAGGGCGTGCCAGCCACAGAGGCGGTGGATTGCGCGTCCTCCCCCGCCGCGGAGGCGAAAGCTCGCCGCAGCCCTTTCCCCAGCGTTTACGATGATGCTGCTCAGCTCGAGCATCGGTGTGATGCCGGTGCGAGGCTCGCGGGGAACCAACCGTGGCACCAGCAACAGTCGGAATACCAGCAGCAGCACCCGGCCGAGTGGCTGCCCCCCGCGGCACTCGCTGCTCAGACCACTAGCGCACTGGACGCGAAGAGAGGCCGCGCCAGGAGCGCTGTCAGCACCACCGCCGTGACGGATATCTCTACGACTGGGCATCTGGAATCTTTCCTTTCGGCGACCGGCACGCTGGAGGCGGCGCCCGCGATGGCGGACAGGCTGTCGGGCGGTAGTGCCTTTGCAAGGGCATCTGCGCAAGCGAGCCCGCACGCATCCCCCAAGAAACGCAGCTCGTTGGACTCGTCGAGCAGCACAGATTGCCCTGCCGTCGCCGTCACCACCTCCGCCAATGGCGAGACAAAGATGTTACTGGCTGGTGCGGAGCGGCGCCTGCTGATGCTCGTCAGCGACGAGTCTCGCCAACGCAGTCTGCTTGTGAAGCAGCAGCAACAAGAGGAGATGGCGCTGCGTCGTCGGCGCGCCATGGCCCTACATTGTGTCTTTGCCAAGGAGAAGGAGAATGCTGTCAAGCACGCGCAGCGTTGTGCGCTGGTGGAGATAACCGCGCTCAGGGCGCAGCTGCGCACGTTGCAGCGGCAAACGAGACGCTCCTCGTCTCCACGCAGTATGGAGGGCGGTTCCTCTGCCGCGGCCGCCAGCGCCGCTTCCGGTTCCCCTGCCAATTCCGTATCGTGGAAGATGGAGTCCTCGGCAGTGTCGCGCCACGGCTCGCCACTGCCTATGCTGCCTCGGCCCACCTCCGAAGCCGCCGCCGCAGCGTGTGCATCATCGCCCGACACGGCGCGTGCGCTTTCGGTTGCGAGTATCCTCACAGCCGCAGCGGCGCTGAGCGGCTGGACGGCATTGCCGGACTCAGATGGGGAGGAGGATTAGGTACTACAGGAGGTCGGTGCAGTTAGCTTCTGCACGTATGACGGCAACGCGAAGAATGCCTTCTCTGAGCTGCTCCCTTCCGATCGCTTTTTTCGTTTTTTTTTTTCAAAATCTGTATTTCGGCGGCACCACAGCCCCATCTCTCCGCCCACACACCCACACCTGGACACAAATATTTGGATACCGCAGACGTGAAGCGTTGTCCCTTGCTTGGACCTTCTTCACACCCTCTTTCCTGCCTGGCGTTCTTGTTCCCTCTCCTTCACTCTCTCTCCCCCTTTTTGTTTCTTGTTCTCTCTTATGTACTGTGAACACGTTCTCTTCGTTGTCTTCTTCGCTTGTCAGTTTTAGAGTTTATTGTGAGCCGCCTCGACTTCTTTCCTTGGGCGGTTGTGTGTGTGTGCGTGTACCTCTCTCCTTCCCTCTCCCTCTTCTCGCTCCCTCATCGTGCGTGCCGTGTGTCGTATACGCACGAGCGTGCCTCGGGACAGAGTGTTCTCATGCATGCGTGCGCTCGTGTGCATGTGTGTATGTGTGTGTCGGCCGACGCGTGTGACGCACTCTCTCGCCACCGTCATTTTTTTTTCCGTCGACCCTTTTCCTCTCTGTCTCTTGAGGTCTCCGTCCTCCCTCTTGTCACCCGTTGCCTCTGCCAGATGCTTCTCGTCCTCTGTCGGTTGCCCTTCCGCCGCCCGCTTCTCTCCTTCGTCGGCCCTCACTCACCAAATGCCGCATGTAGGCGTTCAGTCGTATTTGTTCGCTGGCGCACAGCTCCTCTCTGACGGACTGCCGCCTCTCGTGCGTCTCTCCCCCTCTCTTTGCGTGTGTGTGCTGCGCTGCCACGCCAGCAGGACGAAACAGGAGAACACGTACTCGAAGGCGCCCGCGACACGCATGCACTTCAGCCAGATATGATGGGGGAGAAGGGAGAGGGCAGACGGGCGCTGAATGCACCTGCAAATCATTAGGTGCTCCCTCTCGCGTGTGCTGCGAACGGGTGGGGTCAGGGGGAACAAAGGCCTACGCCCTTGCTATGCTCGACTGGTGCAGCATTCCACTTTTCAGAGACTGTGTGTGGGTGATCCTGTGCGTTTGTATAAAAAAGGGAAGGGAGCGCGAGGGCGAGCACATTTTTCCTTAATTTTTACCTTCATGATACCGGCCGCCTCATCGTGATGTCATGATCCAGTGCCCACTCGTTGTGATAATGCCGAGCAGCCTGCAGCCTGCCCTCTGGTGCGGCTGCGGGCTCTCTGGCGCCGGTGGACAGGGCTTGGCTGGCGCTGTGCCGAAGAGACGTATAGCCATGCTCACGCCTGGACCGGCCCACTACGAGTCCTGCCCGCGTATTCAGCACGTACACGCATCCACCATCTCTTCTCCTGCTGTTACTGCGCTGCGGTGCTGTCGTGCGTAGTTCTGGGCCTCGGCTGCTGTGTATGCGCAGTAGAATGGCAGTGGGCTGGGCGACGCCGAAGGGCGTCGGTGGACCCCGCTCCCTGTCATTGCCGCCGTGCGACACAGCGGTGGGTGGGCGGCGGTTGCGTGTGTGCGTCTATGTGTTGACCTCTTTGCCATGGAATATGGACGCTTTTGTATTGAAACGAATCTTCATCGCCCCTCCAGATGCCCGGCTCCTCTTTCCTCCACCCACCTTCAGGAGAAGCGCTCCACGCGCAACGGAGTATGTGGGCCTACATTTACATCAGCAGGCGGATCGCCACCTGTATTCGTCTCTCGTCGTCTGATCTGATTCTTCTCTTCCCTACGTTTCTCCCTTCCAAAAATGCTGTTGGACGACAGCAGCGGCATCTGCGTGTCGTTGCGGGTGTGTCTCTGTGCAAGTTGTTCCTGACCCTGCTCTTCACGCGAGTGTCTCCTGTGTGCCAACGGGGCAAAGCAGAATCAAAGGCAATCGAAAGCCAAGGCGCACAGCCCCCTCCCCCCCCATCATCTAGCGTCGTCATCATCTTTTCCCTCTCGTACCACCTGTGGCTCACGCTGGCCCTCCTTATCATCTTTTCGTGTATCTGCCCACGCCCCCTCTGCTTACCCAGAGGCCTCCAAAGATGGGCGGCAGGATTTCGCGCGAGCAGATGAATGATTACCGGGAGGTTGTGAAAGATCGCATCTCCGAGGAAGCCATCGGCTTTCTGCACACCCGCTTCATGAAGGCCGCCCCATCTGGGGTCATGACCCCGCTCCTCTTTAAGCAGTACATCGAGAGCGTCGGCATGTTCAAGAATCGTAGAATCCTTCAAGAGCAACGCAGGTGGCAGCAGGGCAGCATCTTCGACAAGTTATGGGCCAGCCGCTACAAAGGGGAAAGGCAGCAGCCGGCTGCCGGGGCCAACGGGGACGCCAACAGAGACGCGGCAGAGGAGGATGGCATTGATTACTACGATCACCTCTTTCGTGGGTACGACATCAACAACGAAGGGGTGATCACCTTCAAGAAGTTTCTGATGTACCACGTAGCAGTCGTGTACAGCACCGAAGATTTGTTTTACGTAGTTTTCAACGCCTACGACGACGACGGCGACGGCTTCCTGTCACTGACGGACATCAAGGCTGTCATCACGGCAGCAACGCGCTACGTAGGTGACTACGACGTCAACGACCGCGAGGTGCGCCGCGTGATTGATGAGGAGGCGCGTCGGCTCATGGGCTTTCTGGACATTCGCAAGCAGGGATACATACAGATGGAGGACATGCGACTCATCACGCAGAAGTACCCGCAAGTGTTGGAGAAGATGAAGAATTTGATGTGAAGAAGTCAGAGGAGGAGGATGTAGCGCGAGGAGTAGCGCTGCTCGTGGAGGCGTCTTCGTTGCCTTTTTTCTCTACTCCTTCTCCTCTCTCTTTCTCGTGCCTTTCCTTCTTCCTTGATGAAGGACGTGTACGATCGATTTTTTTTTTTCCTTCGGCGTTTGCCTGCTCCGTCACCACACACACGCACACACACAAACTCCCCCCCTCTCTCTCCGCGCGTGTGCGTGCCTGTTGCACGTACCCGCTTGATCTCACTCTTTCCGTTTTCTTTTTCTTCTTTCACGTCTTGCCTTGCCGGCGCCATGATCCTGTCGTTTTTTCTTCTTGACTTTTATGTCTGTGCTTCAGAAGGAGCGTTGGCCCTCCGCTGTCTTGGTGGGTGCGGTCTTGCCTGCTGCCATCTTTTCCGCGTGTAGCTCGGTGCTTGCGCGGATTTGCACACGAGCTCTGAAGGGAGGCGCGTCACTGATGCCCTTCGATTGGTGCTCTCCCGCGTCGCTTTCTTTGTTGTACGCGCGTCTCTCTCTCTCATCGTTACCCTTCATCACTCGTGCTTCGCGTGGTGTTTAGATCATTGCTGTCATTGCACAGGTTTTTTTTTTCGCGAGGAGCACACGTGCGTGCAAGCGAAAAGGACAGCGCGCCGCTGTATCTCTCTCTCTCTGTGCGTCTCTTGAGCCGCAGCAGATGACCCACAGCGTGTAACCCCTTTCGCTGCAGCTGAGGACGCTGTCGCTCCATATGCAGACAGAGAGGAGGGAACACTCGAAGAACGAGCGAAGGCAACTGAGCACACGGACGAGGACGGCTCAAGGTCTTGGAAGAGCCCCACGCCCTCTGCTGTACACGGTGCAGCTGCTCTCTCCCTATGACGAGAGACCAAGTGAGCAGATGGCGGCCTGCGCGTATGTGTGCGTCTTTCTCTTTTCATGTGGGCTTCAGTCTCTTGCCAGTGATCGGTGCCACACTACATTTCCCCCTCGTACCAAGACTCCGTTGCCAGGGCCAGATGAGCTAGATGTCGGGTGGAACGGGAGACAGTCGACACTACACGGAGGCTTTGTACTCGTGAGTGCTTGCGGAGAGCTCGGTGCGTTTTCCTTGAAGTCCGGCGCACATGAATAGTAACAAGCAAGCACTGATCCTGCAGGTTTAGTCGTCCTCTTCTTCCTTGCGCTCCTCCCTTCTTCTCTCGCTCTCCTTGTAGGGCTCTGTCCTCTTCTCTGGTCAGCCTCGGTGCTCGCCACCTCGCGAACATCATCGCTGGCGCTGCTGGTGTTTGTGACTGTGGCTCATGAATGGCCTGTCCTCTTTTACCGCTCCCCCGACTTCACTCTCCCCGTCGCTCTCATTGCTGTCGATATCTCTGCGTCGAGCGGCCACCACGGCACGGACGACACCCACTACAAGCAAAAAAAAAAGGGAATCAAACCTCCGAGGTTATCTCCCTCTCCCTCTCCCCTCAAACACGCACACGCGCGCGCACCCTATATCATCACACATACACGAAAACGAGCGGGCCAAACAGAAAGACGCACAGACGCCTGTTTGGTGCGTGCGCGCGCGAGCAGAGCTGCCGCCGACACAGCCGTGCGGCTGACAGCCTCTCTCTTTGCTGGCCGATCTCTCTGCGTGTGCACGGATTTCGTGCAAGTGCATTCCTTTTTCTGTGTGTGGACATCGCCACGCATCAGCCGTTTCCGTTGCTTCGATAGCACGACTGCTGTTGGCTGTTGTGGGGCTCTGTATATCAATTTGAAGGTAACACGCGCACTCCCTTCCTCTCTGCGTCTCTGCACCCCTGTCTGCGTCTGTGTGTGTGTGCGTGTGCCTGTCTGTCTGTGTGTGTCTCTCACATAGCGGCGTTGCTTATTCGACTTGTGTGCTGGACATCCTGCTTGACTTCGTTCTTCGTCTTTTTCTTTGTCGTTGTCCCTCTCTATATATTTTAACTTTTCCACGCCACCCCCTTTATTTTGTTGTTTTCTCGTTGTTCTTTCTCGTGTTGCCCTGTTCTGCGTGCGCTCGTTGCTGTCTTCTTTCTTCGTTGCGTGTCTGCCACTCTCTGTCTTCCTGCGAAGTGTGCTGCCTTCTTCGGCTTGCGCCTTTCCCACACTTCTCTCTTTTTCGTTTCTGTCGTGCTGTTTGGCAGTTGTTGTTGAGCCGGCGCTGTGCACCAGAGTTGTCGTGGTCTCTGCTGCCTCTATTAGGCGTTCTTGGGTACGCCTATCTGTCTCTCTGTCTGTGACTGAGCGAGGGAAGGCATTAGACGGCTCCTGCCGTTTTCCCTCTCTCCCCCTTTTTGTGTTTCGCGTCTCCGTAATCTGTGCCCCCTCCCCTCTTGTGTGATCACTCCGCCCCCGCACCGCTGCGTGCTCGCGTCGCTTTTCTCTCTACCACTACCTCCGCGGCTATTTTATACATATATATATATATTATAGTATATATATGTATGTATGTTTGTTGACTACGAACCCTCTCTGCCTGCCTGTCTGTGAGTTTCTCGCGGTCGATTTCGGTTTCCTTTTCTGTTTTTTCGGGTGCGTGTATCTTGGCACTTACTCGCCTCCTTTTTTTTTATTTTCATTTTTCTTGGTCCCTCTTTCTCTTTTTGGCCGATTATCCTGGCGCCACTTTGCGGTTGCTGTCGTTCTCGCGGTTGCTGGTACGCTGGAGGCGCTCGTTCTTGTCGTTTTACGCTGACGACTCCGGGTAACGGGGCCGAGAGAGAGAAGGAGGAGGAGGCATCATACCTTTGGCGACGTATCGCTGCCATCTGTTGCAATCCCCTTTCCTTTTTTCCTTCTTGTTTTTGGGATCTGTCTTTGCGCGAGTGCGTGCGCCCATCACGTTACTGTCGACATCAGCGTCGGCTCCCAGGTTTGCGTCTTCGGTTTTTTTTGTTTTCTTTAGCGTCCTCTCTTCCGCATCCTTGTCCCTCTCTTCGTGCCGACGCCAGGGCCTCGTTTTCCCATAGCACAACAAGGGCGCGGAAGACACAGCAAGCGCGAGAGGAAAGAGCAGAGTTGCTGTTGCGCCCAGCATCGCTCTTCTCCGTTTGCCTGGCTGCCTCACATCCACCCCTCACCACCACCACATCTACCTTGAATTCATTCGGCAAACATACACACAGCAGCCGAAACAACAACCTCCTCCCTCCCTCCCCCACACACGAAAAAAAAACGCGCGTTTCTGTGTCTGTGTGCCGGCGTCCTCCCCGCGCTCACTCTCATACGCACACACTTGCGTACCTTTTTTACTCTTCCGAGGCGCTCCCCCTTGCCGGCCCGTCCTCTTTTCTCAGTACCGACGCAACAGCAGGGGAGAGAGGGGGCGCGCAAAACAAAGAAAACAACGAAAAACGGCGGACGGCGTAGACGGCAAGAGAGAGGCATCGCAGAGGGAGAGAGCAGTCCTAAAAGAAAGGTGTGAGAAGGCGAGAAGAGAATACGAAGCCGAAGAAAGCGAAGATAAGCCGCGAACACACAGGACGACATCAAGGAGATTCGTCATCACTGAAGCCCCCCCTCCTCCTCCCCTCCCTCTACAGAATTCAGGCTGCTTAACAGCAATAACAGAAATAACAGCCACGATACACACACACACACACACACACACGCACGCAACGACTCCGCATCGATTAACTAAGCAGGCGAGGGTTTTATCCCTTTTTTATTTTTCGTTTCTCCCTCTTTTCTTTCGTTTGGTTGGCGCTCGCCTCCTCCCCTCCTGTGTGTGTGTGTGTCTTTTTACCTCGCTTGCAGCCGCACCGGTTGCACACAACGTCATAGTCGTTGGTATGATATATATATATTGTGTGTGTGCGTGTCTGTTCATTTTATCTTGAATTTCGCTGCTGTCTCCTAGTCGTGCACACCAAGCCAAGTCATTGCTCCCCCCCCCGACACACACATACCCCAAACAAACAGCCGCAAGTGTACACGACCATCAAGACCGACCAGCAAGCAGAGGAGGACTTAAAGAGGGGTAAGAGAGAAAGCGAATAAGCGTTTCCTCCTAGAGAGTGTGGTTGGTTGCCTGACGCATCGCAGCAGTGTAGCTGCTGGAAGAGAAGGAAGGTGAAGAGTGAAGACAGTTGCATTGGCGTCCGAGGAAAACAGGCGCTCCGAGAGCGAAAGCAGATATTCAGTGGGGACTGACGAGGAGAAGTTCGTCGACTAACATCAGTTACCCCCTCACCCTCCCCGCCCTTGCATTACTGACCTTTGGCTCGACCGAGAGGAAAAAAAGGGAACTTGCGCCCAAAACGCCCATCCTTTTCGCTTACTGCCACACTCCTTTCTGTGTTCGCTGGCTCAACACTGCGTAGCGTGTGACTACTTTCTCGCTGTGCCGGCTTCCCATCACCCCCTCTCTTTCTCTCCGCGCCTTCTTCTCCCTTCACCTCCCAAACCACAATAGCCGTATTCGTTTCTTCTCGTGCGCGTGTTTGTGTCCGTCTGTGCCGTTGTCATCATCGCACACGCACACAGACGCCCCCCTCTCCTCCTCCTCTTTGCCTGCCTTTGCTGAATTTACGCCTTTGTATTTTCTTCGTTTCCTGCCATTCCGTACGTACGTAGGCCACCTCCTCTGTCGTCGTGGTCACGCCTCAGCCCTCTCCTTCCATTTTTTCTTCATCGCTATAGTTTGGTCTCTCTCTCGTCCTTCTCCGTCTTTTTTTTTTGTTTGGGTCCCCGAGTAGTTTTTGCATGGTTGTACATCTCTGCGCCATTCTCCCCTCCCTTCCCCAAGCCCATCAATATCTGTGTATACTTCACGAACCTTTTCCACTCCTCTCCTTCCCCCTTCTCTGCACACACTCGCTCTCTACTGTGCCCCCATCTCCTTCTTCGTTTTCTTTTTTCTATATTTTCTGTTTCTCTTGCTTGTCCGTGTCTCTGTGAATCGCTGCTGCTGTCGCAATCTTACTCGTGCTTGCATTGTCTCTGTCTGTCTGTCTGTGTGTGGCGCCTCACTTCCCACGCTTTTTGTTTGTTTCTCTTCCACCGGATTCCCGTCCACTTATTTTCGTCGTTTCGTTTTAGGACATCTCCCCCACACAAACTCACCCACGCGGCCCCTCTCACGTCTCCTCGCATCTTTTCTTGGCCTCTACCTCCGACTTCCTCTCTTACCTCAAGCTTCCTCCTCGTCGTCGTTTTTTTTTTTACTGCTCTGTCGTTCTACAACTCTCCCCATCTTTTTGCTCGCTCTTCGGCCGTGTCTGTTTCTTCGTGTGGGCGTTGCCGTCGGGGTTTGTCATCATCGTTGTTGCGGTGGCTGTTGCTGTGGTTGTGGTTGCTTCTGCGCTACGCTCCGTCATCATTGCGTTCTCTGTTGCTGTTTTTTTTTTCTTCGTTTCTTCTGCATCTCTCTTCTCTCTCTCTCTCACAATTTCTTGTTCGTGTTGTGAGGCTGTCCACCTTCCCCCCTCTTTCTTCCCTGCCCTCGTCTTCGACTGGTTGATTCATTGACGCAACTCCGGGTTCTCGCCTGCGTGACTTCGCGTTATCTTCGTTTTCCCACTCGCTTACTTCTCGCATTTTTCTTTCCCTCTCGGGCTCCGGTCGCTGTTCCTCTTTACTGTTGTCGTTGCGTGTGCGTGAGTGCGTGTGCCCCATATCACGAGCAGATTTGCATCCGCGCGCGTGTCTCGTTGAATTCGACTGACTTCTTTTTTTTTTCTGTCTTATCTCTCGTTGATACGGTCTCTCTTCTTCCCTCCACTTTCTCTGGCATCATTGTCTTTTGTGTTTCTTTTCTCCGCTCGTGCCGTTGTGCTTGCACATACACCCGCAGGCACGCGCAGGCGCACCGACTGCTGCCTCTCCCACATCTGTGGCAGCAGCGTAGAATCGGATCGACTGAGAAAGAGGAAAGCCGCGAAGAGAACACGGCGCTCTAGAGTACGCAGCCGAGTCACTGGCGCACACTAACGCGCGCGTAGTGTCCTGCACGGCAGTGCTCTGCCTATAAGGCACTGCTACCTGCCATTCCTCCCTTAGACACATAGCACCGTCATACAAGGGCGGCAGCATATATATATATATATATGCGATATGGAGGCTAGCGGTACCCTGCGAAGCAGCGGTGACTCGTCACCGATTGTGGCGTCTACTGCCGACGCCAGTTGCGATGCAGCGATGCCAGCGCTGCGAAAAAGTATTGTCGCAGCAGCAGGCTCGAGCAGCAAGCCCGGCTCCCCGAGCAGCAGTCTCGGAAATGTCAGCTTGCCCGATACGCACTCCCCCCGAACCCAGGACCTCGGCGGCGGTGAGAAGGACCGCCTGTGGCTGCCGGACTCACTGCACAACGTCGCTGAAGCAACAGCCACAACATCACCAAATACGGCTAGTCATCCGCCTGCCCGACTTCTCCATCACAGAGACTCCTTCATATCTATGCACAGCACCGACGCACCCTCAGCAGCGGTTCCACTCACCTGCATGAGCTCGCCGCCGTCCCCGCTGGCGAGGGCGGAGTGCCTGCGCGCGAGTGAGAGCGAGAGTTTTGACACCGGCAACATGAACAACGTGGGAGGCAGCCGTGCGTCCACGAAGCGGCTGCGCTCTGATCGCATGCAGGCAATCAGAGCTACCTCCGCAGCACCGCCATCGCGGCTGCGGCGCAGTGCTTCGCTACCAACAACCGGATGCAATGGCAGCCACATCTTCAGCGCCCGACTTTCCACCCCGTCTGCTGCCGGTGGCGCAGGCGGTGGCACAGGGTCTTGCAGCTCACCCACTCCGCTCAGCGAACGCAGCGGTAAAAAGAGCAGCAGCAGAAGTAGTCCTCAGCCTCCAACAGTTGCGACACCGCTGTTGCAGCGCGCACCGCACGCGCAGGACACGGCGCGCGCCAAGGGAGGTGATACATCGCATGATGGGGGTGGCGCGCAGTTCTCGACGCGCCAGCTCGGCTATCTGTCGAACTCCGAGCTCTCGAACGCGCCAGATGGCAGCGAACCGACTCCCTACACTGCGGGCGCGTCGGCGAGCAGCAGCCCCACGGCGGCACAGTCATCGCCGCCACCGCTGCCATCATACACGCTGCCAGTGACGGACGACACTCACTGTCAGGACAACGTTTTGGCAGGTGACATGGGCGACGCCACGGCCGTTGTCGCACCCGCCAGGAAGCGCAAGAAAAAGAAAAACAAGAAGAAGAAGTCGGCAGCAGCGGCAGCGGCCGGCGCGGTCGAGGGAGAGGACGCTGCCATGTCAGCGGCGGCGGCTGCTGGTGCTGCCGGCGGCACGGGCACTCCGATCGGCGGCAGCGCCACGGTGAATAGCGCCGTCCCGGCGACTGGCTCGTTGCCGCTGCCACCTATCCCGATGATGCCCGGAGGCGGCGGCAACTCCAGTGGGGTCGTCCCTGGCGCATTCTTGAGCCCTGGCTGTAGCCAGGGCCACGGTAGCGGCGGCAGCGGTTCTCTGCTGTACAGCAACCTTCCGCAGCCGCAGTTTCATCCCCAACACCTCGGCGGAGCACGCGGGCAGTTCGTGATGATGTTCAATGGTGCGCAAGGCGGCGATGGTGCAGGCGACCCGATCATGATGGGTTACTCGATGAATGGCGGCGCTGGTGGCATTGATGGCGGCGGCGGCGACTACACGAGTGCCGGCACAGCTGTTTGTGCGGGGGGTGAGGGCAGTACTTACGGTCGAGGGGGATCGGCAATGATGATGGTGCCTATGATGGCCTCCAACTACCACCACCACCACCACCACAGCCGCCATGAAAGCAGCGGGTCGGGTGGGGCGTATGGTTACTATCATGGCGGGATGAGTGATTGCGGCAGAGGAGGAACCGCCGGCATGTCGCCTGCGCATACACAGATGGGCCATCAGGGTGTGGGGCGAAACCTGCAGGAGGAGCAGCGGCAACAGCAGCACGTTCAACAACAGCAAACACCGTATCCCTATCCACCTCAGCCCGTGCTGATGGGCAGTGACGGCAGTGCTGGTAGTGGCTCGTATCCAGCGAGCAGCGGCCACAACCGCCACGGCTCGGCGCACCGCAGTGGTGGTGGCAACAGTGGCGGCCCGCAATACTCTTCGCAGCCACAGCAGCAGTATCAGCAGCAGCAGTGCTACTATCAGAACCTTCGCTACAACTCACAGCCTTACTTTCATGGCGGCGTCTCCTCCACGACCGGCGCTGATGCGAATGCGATGCAGGGAGGGCTGATCATGGCAACAGGTGAGGGAAGCAGTGGCGCTGAGGGCGGTGGCCGCGGCGAGTGCGCCGGCTTCTCGAACACCCAGGGCCAATCCAGCGGCGGCGTCGGCGGCTCGATGCAGTACAATGGAGAGGATGCCGCGAGCCGGGTGCCGTCGCAGGTGCCCGTGGAGGACATGGTGCCGGTGCCTCAGCAACCCCAGCGCAACGTCAGCTTTCGACCTCCGATGCCAGCGGCGAGCGCGTCTGGCATGTCCTACTATCCACCAAACAGCGCCGCACCGGCAACACTGGCGGCGGCTGCCGGTGCCCCCAACAACGGCAGCGTGAACAGTAGCTATGTAAGCTGCGGCAGTCGTGGAGGTGTGTCGGGGTCGATGATGGCCAGGGATGGCGGCGCAGCGGTGAACGGTGAGGCGAGGTTGCCGCGAGAGGAGGTGATGACGGCGGACCTCGCGGCGGATGCGGCGCCGCGGTCGCTTTTTCAGTTCACGCCCGAGGTGAGCCCGCGCCTCTGTCGCCTGATCGAGCGCGAGCTGCTGACATACTTGACGCCGTCGCTGGCGTGTCTGCAGCGCCGCCGCAGTCAGTTGGAGACGCTGGCTGGGTACATCACAGCCGCGCTGCGCCACGCGGGCCGACAGACCGGCCACGACTATGGCGACATCTCCTACTACATCTTCGGCAGCGTGAACATGCGCACCGTGCTGCCGGACGGCGACAATGACGTGACGGTGGAGGTTGACGGCTTGGTGGCGAGGGAGTCGACACTGACGCCTCCACCTTCGCCTCCGCAGCCGCTGTCGTCATCTTCGCTCAGCGATGGAGGTGGCGCTGCCTTGGACGCTTCCGCTAAAGCGGTCATGCTCCCTGTGACGACCGACAGCAGCACCGGCAGCGTTGATGGAACGATGCAGCTAACGACAACCACGGACGGCTGCCCGCGTCTTGTGGCGCCAGCGGTGCTGAGCATCGCGTCCGGTGAGGTACTCGGCCGCGTGCGGGACTACCTGCGCAGCTTCAAGACGCCTGTCTTTGTCGATTCCTTGGTGATGGCAGAGGTGCGCGTGCTGAAGCTGGCGATGGAGGGGTGCAACTACGACATCACTATTGGCCAATTTGGCGGTGTCAACTGCGTGCGCTTCTTGCACGAGATGGACGCAGTGATCGGGGACCAGCACGTGCTCAAGCGCACACTGCTGCTCCTCAAGGCATGGTGCTGTTACGAGGCCCACATCTTGGGTGGGCAAGCCGGTTACATCGGCTCCTACGCGGCGACAGTGATGCTGATCTCGATGTTGAACACGGTGGAATTCCTCGAGGACGCCGACGCTGGGCAGATTGACAGTGATGGTGACGGCACGGCCGCAGCGGCGGCGAGGGCGGCCGTGACGTTGGACTCCCTGATGAGCGGCGACAGCACCGCGGAGGAGGAGGAGTCTTTGCTTCAGAATCCCGCATCCTCGTCCAGTGCACCGGTGACCACGGCGGCCAAAGCCTCCACCACGAAGAGGACCAAGGCGGACCAGGAGGGTGAAGGGCTCCTAAGCGATATTACAAGCCCGACGAGCAGCAACCGCGGCGGCCGCTGTCACGATCGTGACTCTGCCGGGCAGCCAGGACCGTCACCGTCCCGCCCTGCGGGCCGTGACACCACTGCCGCGTCGCCGCGCCCCTTGTCGCCGCTGACTCTGTTCGCGCGCTTCTTGAAGTTCTACGCTTATTTCGACTTCGACCGGTATTGTGTGACAGCCTTCGGCCCACTGCCGCTGCACAAGATCACCTCAACTCCGCTGGACCTTAGCTACCTCGAGGTGGATGCGGCGCACAGCAAACCGCTGGAAGGTGTTGCTGCGTCGAACCGCGCGGCTACGGACTTGTCCTTTCTCGGCTTGACCCCGGAGGGTGAGGCGGCGATTGGCCATCTTGTGCGCCGCCGCCAGCAGCCGCTGCTCACCGTGAGCGGTGTGAAGCACTTGCTGGACCAGGTGAACCGCTCGCGGCGTGCAGAGCGCCAGGCACGGTACGAAGCACACCAACAGCCAGCGCAGCGACCCGAGCAGCAGACGGATACCAACGCTGCGCAAAATGCATCGGAGCACCGCAGCACCAGCGCTTCTTCTCTAGTGCAGCTGAACCGCCCCGGGTGCGCCGCTGAGGACGCCGGTCTGATGTGCCCATCCTGCAACACTGCCGTCTTCCCTGTTCGTGACATGAACGTGCTGGACCCGCTGCGGTGGAGCAGTAACATGGTCCGTGGGGTGTGTCGCAACCACCTTCAGCGCATTCAGCGTGCGTTCCTGGAAGGGCTTCGACTCTTGGATGTGGCGTCGCAGGAGCTCGGCGGAGACATGATGCAGATGGACGTGACGAGCGTCGGCGCCTCAGCCAGTGCGGGCCGCACCGCCGGTGGTGTTGGCGCGACTGGACGCCGAAGAGCCGGGGCTGCCGCCGCAAAAGCTGCCGCGTCGCCGACGTCGCAGTGGTCTGCTTTCAGTGCCGCGAGCAGCAGCAGCCGCAGCTGGACCGACAGCGCCGCGAACGGTGTCGCCGGCCAAGCACGCGTTCAGCAGGGCGCGATGAGCGGCGCCTCAATGTACGGCTCCCCAGGGAGCGCGGTGGAGGCCGGGGGCGATGGTGTTGGAGAGGTGCAGCTATGCCCGGGCTACCCTGCGCCGCACTCGCAGTGCACGCTTCGTGAGGCGGGTGTTTTGGAAATGCTGTTTCCACGCACCATTGAGGCTATCCGCAAGCACAGTCACCTTAACTGCCCATGGAGCTGCGAGGGGGCGGATGCGGCGGCGCTGACGGGAGTGCCGCAGTGCGCGGGCTGCACAAGGCCCTCCCTGCTGTGCACTCCGGCCATCCGCCGCATGTGCCAGCCGCAGCTCATCTTCCACCCCTCCAGCACTAGCGAGGGCAGCAACACGGCTGCCACTGGGGGGAGGCAGCCAAAGCAACTGCAGTCGACAAGCGGTAAGGCCACATCCTCGCCCACCTCCACTGCCACGCCGCAGCAGTCGCTATCATTGGCCGTCTCTCCCACGCAGAGCAAACATCATCAAGGTCCAGGAGGGCGGCGTGGCAACGCGGCGGCGGTGGAGCAGGTGGTGAGTGAACTGGAGGAGGCATTCGCTGGCCAAGACACGAGCGAAGAAGCCCGTAACGGTGGCCCGCTCGGGGAGGCGATGGTGCCCGTGGCGGAGCAGCCTCTGACACGTGACAGCGCGGCATGTGGCGCGACTGGTTCACAGCCGCCACCGCCGTCATCGTCCACGGCCTCCGCGCCGCCGCTTCAGGGCAATGTCTACGGCCCGGGCGCGGCAGAGGCCACGATGCATCATCATTCACACCAGATGTACAGCCCCGGCGGAGCGTGCAACAGTGGTGGCGTCGGCGGTGCGTACCTCTCGGCCTACCCGGCGATGCCGCTTTCGGCTAGCATGCCTGAGGAGAAGTACTACGCCATGCACGTTGGTGCTGCTGCAGGGGGTAGCGCTGGTGGCGCCGGCAGTTCCGGTGGGTACGGCCTCTCTCCTAGTCATCACGGCAAT
Organism: Leishmania infantum JPCM5; assembly: GCF_000002875.2. NCBI lineage: Eukaryota > Euglenozoa > Kinetoplastea > Trypanosomatida > Trypanosomatidae > Leishmania > Leishmania infantum. Next base: position 631,901 of record NC_009402.2, read on the forward strand.
CGCAACATGGGGCCACCGTCACAGCAGCACCAGCATCACCATTACGCGCAGCAGCAGCAGCACCAGCACCAGCACCAGCATCACGCTCAGCAAGCGCATGTACGTATCGGTTCCATGTCCTCCTCGGTGATACAAGGCAGCTACAACGCTAACAACGGAGGCGGCACCGGCAACCCGGGCCACCGTACCTACGCGACCAACCCAACGGTACCAGTTCCGATGGAGGGCAGTGGGTTTCCGTCCTACGGCGGACACAACTACGCCCCCGCTGTGCGTCAACAACAGCAGCAGTACCCCTATCAGCACCAGCAACATCATCACCACCGCGGCGATGATGGCACTATGCCACACAGCAGCGGTAATCACGGCTACAAGGGTGGTGGTAGCTGCCTGCACAACATAAACCATCACGGCAACAACAGCAGCAGCGACTCCAGCGCCCAAGCGCTGCTGCTGCAGCGGCTGTAGATGATTGTGAGAGGGGCTGTCAGGTAAGGCGGAGAACAGCGCGGGGCAAGATGCTGCTGAGGAGGGGGGGTGCCCCAGGCTCTGGTGTGGATCTTTCTATGCGTTTGTGTGTGTACCTTCGCGGTGGTGTGACGGTGCCCGCATCCATACCTTCCCTCCCCTCGTCCCAACCGCACCCGAGTTACTTTTCCGTTGCTTTCACGCCGTTGTTGTGCCATGCGCAACATGCTCCGCGGCAAATAGGCTGAACTCTGTCTCATGCTCTTATTATCTTCGGTGCTCGTATGCGCTCGTGTGTGTGAGAACAGCGTTCGGCGGGAGCGGCCCCATCGCCGGCAGCTGCGGCCCATTTCGAGCGTTGTGTTCATGGTTCAGGAAGCGACATGTTAGGCTCCTTTGTTTTGCTGTTGTCCTCCGCGACAAGGAACAGGCACAACTAACCGGGGCAAGACGACGCATCTACCGTCGCTTCCGCCTTTCTACCTCCCCCCCCACACACCACCCGAGCGCGATATCCTTGCGCTTTTGTCTCCACCGTAACTGAAAAAAAGAGGCGGTGCGTCATTGTGCCCACCCTCCTCTCCGTGAGCGCGTGTTTACTGGTGGGTGAGACACATCTGTGCACCGTTGGGCGGTTGCACTGCCCCGCTTGACATCATAACTCCTCCATGTTCCTACTCTCCTCTGCACACCCGCTTTCCGTTCGCCTCGTCAGCTCTTTGACGTCCACCCACCGTCGCCTTCTCTTGTCACTTCTTGTCCCTTCTCTCTTTAGGCCCCGCTGCCTGCGATGGGGCTGACGGCAGACGTCGGAGTTCGAGTGGGCGCTGCCCGGCGCTCGTCTCGACTGCGAAGGTGCAACACGCACCGATCCCTACGTATAACACGCGTGACGTGTGCACCGCCCGAGGAGGAAGGGCTGCCGATTCGCCTCCCTCTCCACTTCTGGCGCTCACAAACGAGCTCAGCGGATACTGAAGCGCTTCGAGTGCCGCCGCATCGTAGCTGCCGGCTGCTCCAATGGCGACCTGTTGCAGCACCTCATGCGCTGAGTTTCCACTGACTGAGTAGCAGCCCGCTGACGTGACAGCAGCTGAGACCGATTCATGTGTGCTGCCGGCTGCGTCGGAAGAGGTTACCTTTTCCTGGTTCTCTACCATTGCCTACGTCAGGGACGCAGACGAGACACAGGGAAGCCGTGCTCAGCGTTGACGTCATTGGCCATATCCCTCAGCATCTGGTTGCGGCGTTCGAACGCACACACATACACGCATACACGCACATACCCATACACTATCTTCGCCGATCTTGGCGCCGCGCGCAGGGTATCGGTGGTGCTGAGGACCACGCTGAGCAGGGGCAAGAATACTCGGCTTGCTGGGAGGTAGTGGCACGCAGCTAGCGGCAGTGCCCGAAAAGACGTATCGTTCACCATCGCCAGCGAAACGATGGATCCGCCGCAAAAGCAGAAGGGGGCCGCTCACGATGACGACAGCACCAATAGCATCCATCGACCATGGGAGCCAGCACCGTTTCGGCGACACGGCGGACAGCTCTTCCAGCTTACCCAACAAGCAGTGAGCGCAGCATGTCGAGTTTTCGTGGAGGTGTGCTACAGCAGCAACTGACGCACCGCTGAGACGGCGCTGTTCGGTGACGCCTCTATGCATGACACGATCTTTGGAAGGCGCAGAGACGTGCTCAGCTGCGCCGCTCAGCATCCAAGGTGCTTGCCGCCCTCCCCTAGGTGGCCCTTGTCGCAGCGCGGTTTCGTGGGCTGTCGGCCTGGCGTCTGAGACCGGCGGCCAGGCCCGCGATCCACGCAGTTGGCGTCAGCGCCCCCGCCGGCTTGGCAAGCTTGTCGGCGTCGTCCTCTTGCCCCAACACACAGTCACCAGCGACAAGCGGAAGCGAAGGGCACGCGCGACGGGCCAGCAGCGCCAGCACCTGTGCCCCAATGTGCCGCATCATGCCACGCCACACCACCCCCTAGCCCTTGTAGGGCCCGTGCCGGCCACCCTGAGGAGGCGAGGGCGAGCCCGCAGCAGCGACCACACGCACCTGACTGTGCCCTATCTGATCCCGTTGTCCTCGCAGCATGTCAAGCTCCAGCACCATTGCACCGCGCCCAGCGCGGCAGCGGCAAGCAAGGAGGCCGCAGCCTGCTGTCGCTGCGCCGACGGGTGCATGGTCGTCATGAACCATCGCGGCCTCTCCCGACCTGTTCTCTGTCTGTGTCGCGCCATTCGCCCACAGCGAGCAAGGGAGCTCCCACACAGCGGGGGAGTCGTTGCCTGCGTGCCGCTGGCCTTTCTCACTTCAGAGAGTCCGCCCACCGCTCGCCAGAGAGCGGATGCGTCGAAGTGCATGCAACCGCTGCGCATGAGGGGTGTGTGCGCGCGTGTGCTACCCCGAGGGGGCCGATACGTGCATACTCGTGTGAGAGCTGCCGAATTTTTTTGACGACACCGCAGCACGAAGTGCGCACCTCCCGCGCGAAATGCACAACATGGCCCCCATCGCGCGGTCGCGGAGAGATGCAAGCAGGTGCGGCGACGCAGCGCCGTGGGATCATGAGGGCAGAATGTCGGCCTTTTCGAGTGAGTCTCCGCTCTCTGCATGTTTGGTGGGCGCTCACCATGAATGCGGCTGCTTTGGCGTGGGGGTGCTCGAGATGTGTTCTTCTGCTTCTGCCAGCACTGCTCCGCGATGCGGCGGCACCATCGCGTCGCCCTGATTGACGCAGCGCCATGCAGGAAGCGCCGGGGAGCCTTTTGACGGGCCCTGCGCGTGCGCGCAGACCACCCTCGCCTCGGCAGGTCATGCCGTGTATACTTTGATAGCCGCTGCAGCATGTCGGCCAGCGCCGCGCCTTGAGTGGAGGTCTACACCGGGAAGGTGGCGTTGGTGGTGTGGGGTAGCGATCCTCTTCCGGTCAACGCTAGCGGCATCGCGTCATATGCTTCCTGAAAGTGGATAGTGGACTGCGTCGTGCAGTCGTGGCTCGGCTCCGTGGTGACGGTGCCCCAATCGCAGGTGAGGCAGTCGAGCGCCCGGGTGACGTCCGTTGACGTGTCCGTGGCCCCGTCTGCGCTGTGCCATGTTGGGGTGTCCTCCTCCCTTTTCACATGTCAAGTATTTACGATGGGGCCAATTGTATGGAATGGACCGGGCTCGGTCGGGTTGTCCTTTCGTGTCCCACACCGGGTGGTGCGAGTTGGCGTCCATTCCGACAACACGAGGGCTGGGCGCGACGCTGCTTTGTATCTGATCGACAGCACTTGCTGTCCCACCAGGGCACCTGCTGTAGGTGTGTAGCCGGACCTGAGGTTAGTATCCGTCTAGTAGGGTCACTGCAGCACATCCAGGCTGCCACTGCTGCAACTTAGCTCTTTAGAACGGCATGGCGGAGAAGGAGGGGGCTACACCTGTACGTATGTCCTCCTGCCTTCGCACGGAGGCGCCGCCACCACGCTCTTCGCCTCGTGATATGCCAGAATGCTGAAAAGACGGGTGGCCACATGCCTTGCAGGCCCGCCAGGATGGAATGCGTCTCTTGCAGAACACAGAATGCTATTGCATACTTGCAAGAAGCTGGGCACGCCGACGCCCTTCGGCGTCGCCCAGCCCACTGCCATTCTACTGCGCATACACAGCAGCCGAGGCCCAGAACTACGCACGACATCACCGCAGCGCAGTAACAGCAGGAGAAGAGATGGTGGATGCGTGTACGTGCTGAATACGCGGGCAGGACTCGTAGTGGGCTGGTCCAGGCGTGAGCATGGCTATACGTCTCTTCGGCACAGCGCCAGCCAAGCCCTGCCCTCCGACGCCAGAGAGCCCGCAGCCGCACCAGAGGGCAGGCTGCAGGCTGCTCGGCATTATCACAACGAGTGAGTATTGGATCATGACGCCAGCGTGTGGTGGCCGGCATTGTCACAATCAGCGGGAAGCACGCAAGAGTAAACCGTTAAAAGGAAAAAAAAACGGGAAAAGACAGTGGCCATGGTGCTGACCGAAAGCGTTGGAAGGGGGAGGAACGGTGAGTGCCGGAGAAAGTAACGCACAACCAAAAGAAAAGCAGAAAAAAAAAAGAAAGTCGAGCACACACACGCAAGCAAGAATGTTCTACGCAGACATCTTAAACCCATTGTTTCAGCTGTTTTGTTTGCTGCTGCTTCCTCTATGTGTCCTAGTGTCCATCTCCCCCCTCGATGCTTTTCTCATCAGAGGCCCGCTTGTGCTGTGCCGGCATGACCTTTTCACGACTCCTGTCGGGGAGCCCACAGGGTTGAAATAGAATAGCAAAAGAGGGGCAGAAAGCAATCAAAGGCACAGTTCTGAGTGGCAGCCAGACGCGAAGATAAGGTTATCTTTTGTTTCCAACGTGTCCACCCCACCACGAACAAGTCAGCACCTATACACGCATACGTAACCGCAGCCCACCCACCGCTGTGTCGCACGGCGGCAATGACAGGGAGCGGGGTCCACCGACGCCCTTCGGCGTCGCCCAGCCCACTGCCATTCTACTGCGCATACACAGCAGCCGAGGCCCAGAACTACGCACGACATCACCGCAGCGCAGTAACAGCAGGAGAAGAGATGGTGGATGCGTGTACGTGCTGAATACGCGGGCAGGACTCGTAGTGGGCTGGTCCAGGCGTGAGCATGGCTATACGTCTCTTCGGCACAGCGCCAGCCAAGCCCTGTCCACCGGCGCCAGAGAGCCCGCAGCCGCACCAGAGGGCAGGCTGCAGGCTGCAGGCTGCTCGGCATTATCACAACGAGTGAGTATTGGATCATGACGCCAGCGTGTGGTGGCCGGCATCATGGAGGAGGAGGAGTGCAAGGGAAATGGTGGCGACCTGCTCTTGACGAAACGAGCCAGCGAGCTTCTCATGCCGCGTCCCCGTGGGAGTGCTTTTGTCTTCCCTTCACGGAGGCACGCTCGCATGCGGGCAGAGGCCGATATATATATATATGTGTGTGTATATATTTGGTCAGCGACCGCCACGGCGATGAGCTCAGTCGGCGATTTTTTTTTCTTGGCCTAGCGGTATGGCGGCTCCCATCACACCGCTGCTGGCGTGTCGCGGTTTTGTCTCTCTTCTCGCTTCTCCCTCTCTGTCTCATTCTCCTTGTTTCCTTTTTTTTTTCGGGCTCCGCATCGTGCGTACACACAATCCTAAGGAAGCGCGCAAACGGACGCTTACGAAGCGTAGCTGTGCAGATCTGCAGCACCGGCACCACCTCGAGGCGACAGAGCGAAGCGCACGGAAAAGCGGCTGTGCACCCGATAGCGAAGGAAGACCGCCACGGTAAAGCCACCTCTATTCACTCAAGTGCATGCGCGCGCATACTGACGTACACATCCTGGCGGGAGAAGAAAGAGAGAGACAAACGCACGCAGAGGGCACAAACACGCTCCCTTTCAGAAAACACAGGTGCGGCGGCGAACACAACAGAGGCTCGCTGATCCTTTTCCCCTTTTCTCCTTCAGGTCAGACATGCCTGAGAGCGAGGACGAGCGCCGGCTGCGCAAGGAGAAGAGGCGGAGCGCGGCCCGCAAGGCTGACGAGGCAGAGAAGAAGGGCACAGCGACTTCCGCAGAGGCATCTTCGCCATCGAGGATACCCTCGCAAACGACGGCAACTGCGAGCGCCACCACAGCTGCCCCTTCCGCTGATGCGCAGGCTGAGCGGAAGGAAACGGAGGAGGAGCGACGCATCAGGAAGGAAAAGAAGCGAGCGCAGCGTGAGGCCCAGAAGCAGCAAGAGGCAGCCGCAGCCGCAGCCGCAGACGCCGCTGCTGCCACTGCCACTGCCTCTGCACCTCCTATCGTCGATGCGATCGCTCCCAACGCTAAACAGTCAAAGGAAGAGCGCCGCGCAGCCAGGAAGAAGGATCGCTGTAGCGGCGATCAAGCGGACGACGCGGACGCGGCACTGCTAAACGCGATAGAGGCGGAGAACAACGCCGTCGTGGCACAGAGCATCCGGAACAGTCGCAATTTCGCCACAGCGGAGCTGAAGAGAGTGACGGAAGAAAAGGAGCGGAAACGGCTCGAGTCGGCTGAGGAGCGGGCGGAGCGGAAGCGCGCGGAGCGTGAAGAGCGTCGTCTCCTCCGTCGCGCCGCCGCGGCCGGTGCAGCAGAAGGAAAGGGCGACGCCGAAGATGGCGGCGCTTCGGCGGCCGACGCCGCTGGCAGGGTGGCGCTGAGTCCGGTGACTGCGTTTGATCCGAGTGAGCTACAGCGGCAGGCGTATCGTGCACAGTTCCAGAAGGACCTGACGCGAGCCACAGCGCTGCGCCGCATGGTGGACTTTGATAGCAGCGGCGGTGTCGTGCTGGACCTCGCACCACAGAGCGCCTACGATTTGTACATACGCGACTTTGGCCAGAGTGGACGCGAACAGGTCGGAGTGCAGGCGCCGCCCGAGGAGGAACGGCTGGACGCTGGCACGCAGGCCGAGCGGGGCAAGCTGCGGGCTCGCGGGGCACAGGCGCCGGATGATCTCGGCCTCTGCCCGGAAGAAGAGGCGGAGAGGCAGTTCTTCCAACTGCGGCGCAAGGCGCTGCTACGCAATGGCAGAGGCGGTGGCGCCGCAGCTGGCACTGGCGCCGCGGCTGCGGGCGAAGGTGACGACGGGGTAGATGGCGAGGAGGATGGGGAGGTGGCTGCGAAGTCAGCTGCAAATGGAGTTGGTAAGAAAGTAACTCGTTCGGTAGACGCGGCAGTGCTGGAGCGCTTCCTCACGAACACGCTTTCGGTGATGATCGCCGCTCTGGATGAGAACAACTCTTTGGTGTCGGGAGCGGCGACCGGCGCAGACGTCCCGTCGGTGGAGAGCTCGAAGCCGAAGGCGCCGACAGCGTTCTCATCCTCGTGCACAACCTTCTGCTGGCGCGGCACGCGCAACCGCCCCGTCGTGCAGGTGCTGGTGAACCCCTCCAACCCTCGCCAGCTCATTGCCCTGCACGGGGCCGTTGATGGAACGGGGCCGTCTCCGACTCTCGATACGTTCCTCTCCGTGCTGCTGCTGTGGAGCGTGCACGACGCCACGACGCCGGACCGGGTGCTCGTCTCCTGCTCGTCTGTCACGTGCATGTGCGTCAGCCCCTCTCGCCCCCACCTCGTCTACGGCGGCACTGCGGACGGCAACGCGTGCATCTGGAACCTTCGCGAGCCGGACCGCCTGCACCTCTCCGCCGGCTGCTACGAGCGAGCCGTCTTCCACTTGCCTTCCTACAACACGGGCTGGCAGGTGGGCGGCCACACTGCCCCGGTGCGGCAGGTCCGCGTTGCGGGGTACAACACCACTTCCGTCGCCACCCGCAAGGAGGAGCAGTACGAGCAGCTCGTCTCAATGGACGACACCGGCGTCATGTGCTACTGGGCACTGACAGAGAAGCGCGACCCATGCGAGATGAACAGCGGCAGCCCTGGCGCCGCTGCCGCGACCGGACTCGGTTTGCTCGACAGTGACTACGGTCTACACCCCGGCAGCTATGTGAGCCTGCGTCTCGTCAAGGACTCAGCGGCTGCGAGTGCCGCTGCTAGCTCTGTGGTTCAGCAACACGACGAGGACGGCGACGCTGCGGTGGCCTACAGTGCCGGCGTCACCGGTGGTTTTGACTTTGCGCCATCTGACAGCACCCAGTGCGTTCTGACCGCTCCTCAGGGCGTCGTTCGACGCAGTCGCATTGGGGGGATCGCGTCGCCGTCTCTGTACGGCCCTTCCTGCGGCAACAGCCACCTGCCCTACGCCGCGGCGTCGGGAGACAAGCCACATCATGTGAAGACGGTTGCCGTGCCATGCTGTGTGCAGTATAGCATCCTGGATACGCGGTGGTTTGTGGTGGGCTACGAGGACGGCACCGTGCGGCTCTACCTTCAGCACGAGGCAACGCCGCAGGTGACAGTGGAGGTGGGCAATCAGCCTATCGTGGCAGTCTGCTGCAGCGGCGCGATACCGTGGGTGGTGTGGGCGCTGGACGAGAGCGGCGAGTTGCACCTGATCGACTTTGCCTACCACCGCCGTCAGGCACCGCGTCTCTCGCACACGCTGACGCAGCCGGACACTGGCGTGTGCACCTGCATTGATGTGTTATCCAAGAGCGAAAAGGCAGATCAGCACTTCCTCGTCGCGGGGTTCGAGAAGGGCGTGATGCAGATGCACATCGTCGATGTGGAGAAGCTGCGCGTGGCCCACTCGGAGCGCGACGAACGTTGGATCTGACGGCAATGCACCGAGCGAAAGAGGATCGCTGTGGGTGTAGGGTCGGCAGATTGTGATGCCGCTCCGTTTTCTGTTGTTTCTACCTGATGTACGCTAGAGCGATGGGGCGACGGCTCTGTGGACGACGGGGCTACGTGGAGGGCTGCGTGCGCGTGTACGCGAACCCGCCAAACTGCCTGTGCGTCTTCCTCCCACCGATTCCTTCCGTTCGCGTTTTGTTTTTGTGCTGTTTGGTGATGTTGACAAGGGACCCTCGGCGGCGCGGCCACCTCCTGCCCTCCGGCATCCGACCAGCGGCGGCATCGTTCGCGCCGACCGCGGGAGCATACGCGAAGAGCAAAATAGCAAAAAAAAACCAAAGCGGAAGAATGATCGGCTCACCGGAGCGGCTCGATGAGCAGGAGAGGACACGACGGTGCTGCGACAGGAGGTAGGAGGGAGGGGGTGCTCTTCGTTATGCTGCGCCTCGCACATGGGAATCCTGCACCGCTGCGTTGTGCTTGATCTCACCTATTCTTTGTCCTCTCCATCGCTGCGGGCGGATGCTTGTGTGCACTCATGTTAGGTCTACAGCCATGATCGCGGGTGAAGCAAGACGAAGAAGAAAACAGAAGACACAGCCGCTTCTGACTCGTTCCCTGTAAGCCTCGCTCGATGAGACAGCTCTCACCATCATTACACTCACACACACCCTCTTTCGTTGATGATATCTCCCCCTTCCTACGCAGTCTTGCGTGCGCGCGCAGAATCGCGGTTACAATCCTTTTCCAGAGCGACCGCGCTCTTCTTTCGGAAAGGCGCGATGGGGTATTTCCGTGGCTATGCCGCCCTCATAAAACATGCGCCTGTGAAGTTTCCATGCGATGCGCCGAGTGGCGTGAGCGCGCCGCTGCATGGAAGCTACCCGTGGTACGCTGTGCGCCACGTCTGCACTACTGCGGCTGCTGCAAGCGGCAATGCTGTAAGCGGCGGCGGCGATGGCCACCCGACGCGCTCCACGTCGTCAGCTGCGGCAGGCGTTTCAGAGCTGCCCAACAAGTTCATCTACGCGCCGCGACTCCGCTACACGGCCCCGTGGCGTAGCAGGCAGATAACTGACTTTCTCGTCTGCAAGGACGACGTTGCCCTCTCGATCGCGCACACATACCGCAACCCGGACACGGACATCACCGTCACCCTTATCCCACTCCGACATTTCGCTCACCCCGAATTCTTCAAGCAGGTGGATGACTTGTGCAACCAGCACGAGTCGGTATTGATGGAAGGGCGCACCCCGCTCAGTGGTGCTCCCTACTCCACGGTGGTGCCGCCGCGGGAGCGAGTCAAGTGCACGCGGCCGATGGACCACGAGGATGACGAGGGCTGGGAACCGCGCGAGGTCGAGAGCTTCTTTCAGCCCTTCTCGTGGGGCGTCAAGGACTCGCCAAATCACACAGTGGTACACGCAGCGGACAAGTACGACTACGAGAAGCTGCCTTGGTGGTGCTCTGTGCGCTTTAACGCGCCTGTGCTCGGCAGTTTTGCTCGGGAGCAGCACTGTCTTAACATGATCTACCCTCTCCGCGAGAATATGTACAAGTCCTTTGCCATCCCCTGGGGGGCCGCCCACATGCCAGTCTTCCACGAGATGCTGCTCGACAACGGGTTCGAAAATGTGGGCATGTGCTCCCTCCTCGTGCTGAACCGAACGGATGGCATTATCAGTGAGGGCGAGTTTATTAAGATGCAGCACTGGCAGCGCAAGCGCGCTCGTCGTGCTTGGTACCTGTACGGCATCGGCCTCGTCTCCTTGTGGCGGCTCGTCTACGCGCACCTCACTATCGAATACCACAGTGGACCGCGGGAGATGTAATCGCCGTGGCGTTTTCTTTTTCGTTTGCGTAGCTCTAGTCGAGCATAACACCGCTACCATCAAAATCTCTTCCTCCTCCCTTGAGGTGCTGAGGGTCGGGCTCTGGACAGGTGCGCACCGGTGGAAGGCATCCCGTATGCTTACGCAGACACAGACACCCGGGCTGTGGCCCTCCTCCCCCTCCACTGCCGACTTCGCCAGTCGGCTTCTACCGTCCTCGGAGGGGACGCCGCTTTCCTTACTTGTCCTCTTCCCGGGTTGTCCTAAAACACTGTCGCGCAGAAGGCACATACCCACACGCACATGGATGCGCACGCATCCGTGTTGCATCCCACCCTTCTCTTCGGCGCTGCCCCCCCTCGAAATCGAGGAGAGCGAGCGAGGGAGGCCAAAGCAGGGCAGCGAAACCATAGCAAACCCCTCCCTCACCATTGAACCGTACACCAGCACGGATGTGCGTTACTTGCGTCTTGCATGAGAGGAAAAGGACGGGAAGAGTGCGCAGCGCCCTGGAAAGCTTACTGATGCTGTTCGCCCTGTGTGTGTGTGTGCGTGTGCGCGCTCACACCCCCTCTCTCTTTTGCTTGGCGACGTCTTTTTCCACTCATGTGTTCGACGGCTTGTCTCCCGTTGTGGTCTTCGTTGGCGGGCGGCCCAACACTTGGAAACTCGGAGAAGAGGGCGGAAGAGAAACGAGAAAACCACTGGAGGAGCACACCAGCAGAGGAACACAGAATGCTGCGCTTCACACGCGCTAAGGCACCCACACACAGGCACAGATACGCATGGAAGCAACGCTGCGCCCTTTTCAGTAGAGCGTTACGGCTGCCAAGGGTGAATGCCATGTGTGCGTGCGTGTGATGACACCAGTGGCTGCGGTTGTTTGTCTCAGCCAGCATACGCACTTCCTCTTCTTCTCCCTGCCCCCTCTCTCTTTATTGATGCTTGTGGCAGCGCAAGTGCGAAGAAGCAAGGTAAAAGCAGAACACGCCAACAAGCAACGTCCACGGCACCGATTATCGCCTCTTCTTTCTTCCCATTATCAGTACGGCAGCGCCGTGGTCCTGCCCCCACCGCCGCCCCTTTTACCGTAGTGCCTTTTAGTAGCAGTAGCACTAGAGTCGGGCCTGCTTGCCCGAATCCGCTTTCCGGGACCGCTAATCGTTGTCTCGGTGTGCGCGCGGGCGTTAGCAGCCCACCCCCGTAGCAATCCAAGGAGGTAGGGAAGGGCATCTCGACGCCGACTGAGAGACTCACCAAGTGAGACATAGGGATCACGAAAGAATAGAAAAACACCCACCATCGGCGTCTGCGGAGCCTGGACGTTTCCCTTTGACCCCGCGAAACGACAGGACGCTGCTGCGCGGTCTGAGAAGGGCTGAGGCAGGGGAGGCCACGGGGAGTACGAGAGCCCGCTGCGATTCACAACTGCTGAGGAGCGTGTTGCCCATACATACACACACACACAACACACACAGACTCACCCTCTTTTCACATCTTCCCGCCACCCTCTCCCCATCTCAGCTGCTGCTGCTGCTGCTCATTTCTGTTGCTTTCTTGATTTCCTTTCCCGATGAAGCGTTTTGCGCATGCGGCGCTCGGCCGCCTGCTGCTCGCATCGGCCGCGCTTACCTCGTCCTCGCTGTCCACGCCGTCTCTGTGGACCGCGTGTCGCTCCTTCAAGTCGGATGGGACGCCGTACAACTCGGAGATGACGGACATCGCACACGGTAGCAGGTACAACCGCGACGCAGCGGCCAGCACAGCTGCCGAGCAAGTTGCGGCGGGTCAGTACGCTGAAAACAAGCCGCGCGCCATCATGTTTGTCAACAAGCGCCCGGTTGAGATCATTCCGCAGGAGGAGAACGTGCTAGAGGTTCTGGAGCGGGAGGGCATCACCGTACCAAAGTTCTGCTACCACCCCATCCTCTCCGTAGCCGGAAACTGCCGTATGTGCATGGTGCAGGTGGATGGCACTCAGAACATCGTCGTCGCCTGCTCCACTGTGGCGTTACCTGGCATGTCCATCATCACCGACAGCCGCCTCGTGCGCGACGCCCGTGAGGGCAACGTGGAGCTTATCCTGATCAACCACCCGAATGACTGCCCGATTTGCGAGCAGGCCACCAACTGCGATCTGCAGAACGTGAGCATGAACTACGGTACCGATATCCCGCGCTACCGCGAGGACAAGAAAGCCGTCGAGGACTTCTACTTTGACCCTCAGACACGCGTCGTGCTCAACCGCTGCATCCACTGCACCCGCTGCATCCGCTTCCTGAACGAGCACGCGCAGGACTTCAACCTCGGCCAGATTGGCCGCGGCGGGCTGAGCGAAATTTCCACCTTTCTAGATGAACTGGAGGTGAAGACGGACAACAATATGCCCGTGTCTCAGCTATGTCCCGTCGGGAAGCTGTACATGGGCGATGCAGACGAGAACAACGACATAGTGCGCACGCTCGAGGCTGCGGGGGCAACGGCGTGAAAGGGCTGCCCTGTTGCCTGCCGCCTGATCAGTGCTCGTGCGCGTCTGCCCCTCTCTCTGTGTGCAGGTGCCGCGGCCTCTTGTTTTCGCGCCACTTCTGCACCTTGTCTCTTGATGTGGCGTGCTAGCGCCAGTGGACGCGCCCGGCATGCCCACACAGGCACTTACCCTGAAGAGCACAATTGCTCAGCTACGCAGTGGATGAGGTGGCCATAGCGAGAGAAAAACGGCGGCAGCGTCACGGAGAGCACTGCCTTTCGCTGCTTCACGAGCCCCCTTTCTTGTGCTGGCAGCAATGAAGGAAAGCCGAGCAGCTGTGAGCTGAAAGAGACCAAGGGCACTCATGTATCATCTTCTTTCCGTTCTTTTTTCTTGGCGTGCAGCAACCCCCCTGACCCCTCCCCCATCGCGTCCCACCACGAGACCCACCACCGCGCCTTTCAGGCCGTTCACGATTGGTGTGCTCCAGGTGGTGCTCCATGAAGTCGACTACGGCCCCGCCCCGAGCCTCGACGAGGTTCGCTGTGAGAGCGTCAAGGCTGTACCGACGCACGGAAAGAGGGGCGCCGCTGGATATTTACAACCAGAGCGTCGCCACCGGCCGCGTCGCTTCTACATGGAAAGGATAGGCTCACCGTGCCCCCTTCCCCTCGCCTGCAGCCGCACGTGCCCAATGGTGTGGCCCCGTGCCCTACTGTCTCTGTGACACTGACCCGTGATCTGCGCAACCCACATGAGCAACGTACCTCGCGACGACTGCGCGACCATCTGGGACACAAACTCCAGCCACGGCAGCCTGACTGCCGTCCCCACCGCTCCACTGCAGACCGCGTGGACTTGCGCCCCCACACGGCGGCCCAGCACCAGCCAGGTGCCGCTATAGGGGCGGCGTCTGTGGGCTCGACGCTCACGCCTTCGGCTCGGTAGGCCACGGCGCTGAAGAAGTGCGGCGTAGACCCACGCCATGCTGTGGGATGCCGCGGCTTTAAGAGGCTGAGGGGGAAAAAGCATGGCATGCATGCCGAGTGCGGGGCCTGGGAGGGCCCTGACCTGCGGGTGACCGACTTTCTCCCTGGTCTCATCCGGCATGCACCTGCACCACTGTCTCTGCCCTCGATGAGGACACTGAAGGCGGCCCCGCTTTGGGTCAAGGCATGCGGTCAAGCCGAGTGTGTCTAGCGCCGGCCGCGCGGCACGTAACCGCAGAAGGGACGATGAAGGACGAGACGAGCCCGCTAGACGCATGACCTCATTCGGTGTCAGGACGGCTCCATCTGGTCGACCAGGGTTTAGCCGCAGTGTGACAGCGGCAAGTGAGGTGTGGTTGTGCATGCTTGTCTATGTGTTGGCTTGTACGTGGGTATAGTGTGAAGACGCCGATGGGAAAGAGAGCTTAAATGCGAGGGGCGATTGGGGTGACTAGCGAATAGCGGGAGGAGGGGACGTGTGCGTCGAACTCACTCTCTTCCTTCTGCACGGGGTTATTTGACCCTTCTGCCTTGACCGTCCGCACCAGCTCCCCTCTTCTTCGGGGGTGAGGGAGTGTTAGCTTCCGCCGCTCGTTGCTCTTGCGTTGCCCTGCTTTTTCTGGGCGTGGGCTCGTTTGGTTCTCGTGTTGGCTTCGCTCTGTTCTCCTTGACGAGGAAGGCGGGGACGGGTTTGATCGGCTCTCAGCAGAATCGGTGCAGCGTGTCGGCAGACGAAGAAGAAAGCGGCGAAGGGCACCGCGAAAGGGCAATGTAGGCGTCGTGTTTGTGGTGCAGAAGCGAGGACCCGGTTCAACCGGGCACGCTCGCGGCTGCCTACCTGGAGAGGTGGCGTTGCGTATCGTGCATCCTCGGATGGCTTGATGGAGCGCGAATTACTTAGTCGAAGCGATGGGGGTGGGTGCACGGCCTACTCAACGATGGCTTCCTCGAGCATGCCGACGAGGGAGACGCCAGCACACGCGCTCTGCCTGTGTTGGCGTCGCAGCCCCACTTTGATGGGGACTGTGCGACGGCATCAAGGACTTTGCTGAAGCCCCCGCCTTATGCTGTGATGAGTTGCTTGATCTCTCTCTGCTTCTCTTTACTTTCTCATCTGCGCTGTATACCCCCTGCCCTCCTCTCCTTGTTGCACGGCGTGTTGCTGTGCCTACGTGGCCTCTCAAAACTTCGAAGGCACCGCTGCTCCGCGGAGCAGTGCAGGCACACCGAGATATACCTCCCCTTTCACCCGCGCTTTCCGGAATAGGGCCTTCGCGTCATGTCTGCGGCGGCGTGTTCGTGGAGTCACGCGGAGTGGACGCCGTACGAGGTCCTCAACGTGCCGCAGTCGGCCCCTATTAGTGACATTCGTGCTGCTTTCAAGCGCATGGCGTTGCGCACGCACCCTGACAAGGCAACGGTGACGACGTCAGCTAGAAGGGCGAGCGGCGGCGGGACGACGTCGTGCTCAGAATTTCCTGTTTCCTTTCACATTGTGAAGGAGGCGTCGGAGATGTTGCTTGACCCGTACTTGCGCGCCGCCTACGATGCCACCCGCTCCCAGGCGTTGACGCACGAGGTTGGGGCTGTCAGTGATACCTACTCTCTGATGGACGACTTTGTTCGTGGAAGGATGGACGGTGATGAAAGCGATGGGCAGCGCGTGCATGTGTACCAGCGTGAGTGTCGCTGTGGCGGCGTCTATGAAGTGGCTCTGTTTCCCGAGGCACCGGCAGGGAGTGGCGAGGACGAGGATGTGCCACTGACGTACTCGGCCCAGACGCTGAGGTGCGAGTGCGATTCTTGCTCACTTGTGGTGGAGGTAGTGGCGTAGCGCGCAGCGGAGCGCTAGGGACATGCCCGTACTTTCACGTTGCTTGCAGCACAACGGACCAGTCCCGTCTGTCTTTCTGCCTTGGACTTCTCTCTTTATTTCTCGCGTTGGTTTGAAGGTGCTGCTGCGCACTGTGTTGGGACCGCACCCTCGGCATCCTGTGGAAACCCTCACCGGGAAGGGCTTCAGCGTAGTACAGTGCTTGCGTGTATGCGCCTACGCTTGCCTTGCAGTGCGCACGCATCCGCCCAGCTGTTGCCGTCGCCACCTTGGTTTACTTAAAGGGATGGCTGCCTTTCTCTGTCGTATAAGCCCCGCGGGAAAGCACACGTACTCGCGCACAGCGTGCACGCAGGCCACTCATCTCTGCATGGCTTGGCGCACACACGCGTCTCTTCCGCTCGGAGCGATCTGTAAGTTATACGAGTATCCGCAACCACAACGCAGAGGAAAAGCGATGGGTAGATGCCCGAAACTGAGGGCAACGGGGGGGGGCGCACAGAGACACGAAGAGGACAACGACGGCGTCTCCCACGTCGCCTTCTGCTCCGTTTGAAATCTTCACTTAGGTTTCTCCCCCAGCCACCCACAAACGCTCACTCGCTCTCTCTCGCGGTCAGAAAGAGCGGGGGCGCTGAGTCCGTTGGTGAATGTACCCTTTCCAGCGTCGATGTGGCATACGCGCGCATCGCCAACATCCACGCACGCACGCTACCTTCTGCTCGACCCACCACCGCCCCTACCCCCTTTCACCACTCTCGCATCTGCGAAGACACAAGAAAACAGCTCCTGCTTCTCTGCTCGTGGTGCTGACGGTGCCGGACAGCCGTTGGCTTGGTGCCATATACACCCGCCTCACACGCGAAGGCCGACTTCGCTGCCTACACCAGAAGACGCTCACATCGAGAAAGGACGAGGAGGGAGGGAGGGAGGGCAGCAGGGGTACGCACCGCACCCGCGCACATTCTTCCGCATAGCGGTGAACACACACACGTGAAGGGGTGAATGCGGGGTGCAGTTTGTTTGTGCGTCTATGCGTGCATACGCGGTGCATCAGAATGAGGCGGACTCTCAAGGGCTGCTGTATTCACCGCTGGATAGAAGGGCGCTCCTGCTCCGGATGCTGTGGTGGCTGCTTTGACGCCGCCTCTGCAGCAGCACCAGCAGCTGCTGCTCGTGTGCCCCCATGGCAGGACTTCTATGAATACCGCAGTTATCACACGCTCGCGCGCTGCACGCTTCGGATCTCTTCCTGTCGCTCTCAGCATCCCTATCGGCTGATTCGTGCGTACTTGAGAGGCGCAGAACTCTCGTTGCGCATGAGCGGCGCCATAGGCTGCACGGCGCGTACCTACAGCGCGCAGGCGTACGCGCACGAGGAGGGCGCCGATGATGACGAGGATGACTACCTGCAGGCCTACGAGGAACTACTGCTAAATGCGGCTTCTAATGCGGCGGCCGATGACGCCGCTCCCCAGCCCGGCGGCACGTGCAGCGAGGGGGTTGCCCATCTTGACAAGGAGGCTGGTGCTCACGTGGACGGTGCTTTTCCTTCCTTTGAGAGTCCGGCGTCGGTGCCATTGCCAGCTGATGCGCTCGTGGAAGACACACTGGCAGCCCTGCCCGCCGATGGCTCGACCGTGCTGCTGACTGACCTCACCCGCTCACTTGACGTGGAGGCGATCAGCGAGCTCTTCGGCTCCGTGCTGTCTTTCGTGCAGCTCCACCCGCATCTCTTTACTTGCACCCAGGACCCCGATACAGGTAGGTGGCACGTAGCGCGAGGTCGCTCGTCAACCTCGCCGCTCAACGCAGACGCTGCCACCGCTGCAGCGCCTGGCCTAGCATCTGCCATTGGTGGAGGCGAAGAGGATGACCACAAGGCCATAATTGTCGACCTCGATGTGGCGGCGATGGTGCTGGGCGAGGAGCTAAGGCATTTATGTGGCAGCCGTTACTCGTCGCAGACAAGAGCGCATGAAGCTGAAGCCGCGCACTCCGCGGTAAAGCGATCGAGGCGTCGCTTAACACCCGCCGCAGTACCTAACCCTTTTTTTCCGACATCAGGCACTGGCGCTGCCCGCGATGGCGTATCGTTGACGACCCCCGAGCAGGCATGGTGGCCGACCATTGCGAGCCTCTTGCCCGAGGACGGTACCCCTCTTCCCATTTCAGTGCTGCGTGCGTCGCTGCCGGGGCCGATCGCGCAGGAGCTGCGCGCTCGACAAGTGGGTCTGGCTCGGTGCTTCAAGCAGACCTACGCCATAGCCAGTCGTCATGTGGCGCTCACGGCAGACTCGACGGCGCTCGTTCGTGCTGCAGTGCAGCGCTCGAACAGCTGCGCAGCCGCCTCCGTTTCATTGTGGTCTCCGGAGGGCCAAAAGGCGGCAGCTTGGACCAACCACAAGGAGTCGTCGGTGGCGGCTTTCTCCTCTTTCTTGTGCGACGCCGGGGATGGCTCGTACATGCCACCCCCGGCGGACTACGACGCGTCGCAGGATGCAGAGCCGTGGCTGGTAACGATTTCGCTAGACGACGGCGAGGAGGCGGGCCCGGAGGAGGTGCCTCCTGCGTCAGGCGATGTGGACGAGGGGGCGCTGGGGCGAAGCGCCGACGCCGCAACTGCGCTGGCGGCTGCGACTGGGCTTCAAGAGATACCTTACAATGGCCTCAGTGGTGCTAGTGGGAGGGCGGCGACACAGGCTCATGGAACAGGCTTGCAGCCGCACGACTTGAATCTCGAGCGGTTGTATGACGCCCCAGCGCCGCCGACGGCGGTCGTGAGGAGCAAGCCTTCGACTGCGACGCAGCTAGCAGGCCCTGCTGGTGCGGTGCGCACGGTGCGTCCCCCTCGCCCGTCGACGCCAGCCGAGTGGCTAGCCTTGCACACCGCCATGGCCGAGGCGCGTGGTTGGATCACGCCGATGCAGATGCTGGATTACCTGGTCGAGTGCGTGCCCACCTTTTTCATCCCTTTGGAGGAGTTGCGCCCGTCGGACGCTATCCTGAAGCTTGTTGGCGCGCGCACGAGCATGCGCACGCTGGTATGTCGGGTCTACATGTACTTTGTGGAGAGGTCGGAGGATAAGATGCAGATCCGACTGGCGCCAACCCTCGAGCACGCGCAGCGCGGCGCAGCCAACGCGCACTACGCGGCATGGAACCCTGACACGGCGAACAAGTGTGAGCAGTGTGGTGCCGATGCAACGCCGAGTGAAGCGCCAGCACCAACGAACGCCGGCACCGGCACCGGCACCGCCGCTAACCCAGGCGACCGCCAAGACAGTGCTACTCACAGCGGCCCCAGGAGCGGCGGCACTGTGTTGCAGTCTAGCGATACGACGAAGGCCTTTCCGGTCATGCGTGTGCGGAGGCCCATCAAAAGCCTACTCAGCGTGAGGTCGTTCAAAGCCATGCCCGCCACTGCCAAGGCGGCTGCATCGCCTGCAGCCTTGCCCACCGCCATGCGGCTGAGCTCCCCTGATGCACAAGCAGGAGCCAGCACAGGTGCCGGATCGAGCTCCACTCCCACCGCCCTCAAAGGCGGCGGTGGCTTTATCGCGTTGTCCTCGGTGCCGACTGGCGAGATCGGTTACCCGTTTCTGGCCTTAGCCACTCAGCCGGTGCACACGTGGCCGTGGTGGGCAAGGCTACTGTGCGTGTTGCCGTTTGACACGTACGTGCCACTGGACCATCTCCGCATCCACTACTGTCCTGACCTTGCGCCCGAAAACGTCCATCTCGCTTGGAGGGCCGCGGACGCGTCGTTTTTGCCGACAACGTCGTCCGAAAAGGTGCGCACGCCGATCCCGTTCTCACTGCTTCGTGCGCCGACGACCTCTCGTAGAGTGCGACTGCGCCCTTTTTGGCTGTCACCAGGCTGCACGGCAGAGCTGGAGAGCACGGTAATGCCGGTGGGCCTCGTGAAGCAGCTGCGCCCAGTGTGGCTGCCAGTCTCACGCCTGCTATCCAAGCTGACCCCTGAGGAGCGAGAAGAGAGCTTGGCCTTGGCTGTCCGTCGCCCTTCCGCTGCTGGCCTATCCGCCGACGAAGCACTCGTCATGCTGCTGCGTGATTGCGGGCGCTGTTGCTGGGTGCAAGAGGACGGTGCAAAGGTGCGTAGGTATGCGGCTTCCAGCGCGCTGGACGACCACTTTCACGCCTCGCTTTCACTGCTGTACGGCTTCAGCTCCGCGCGTGTGTGGGAGCCGCTGCCGGTGGTGTTGGACCGCGCGTCGGAGCACGTGCGCTCTCTCTTCGCACATTCACAAATGCCCCCACTGGCGTCTCCGAACACGGTTGGGCTGATTGGCATGCTGCGTCAAGCACCGCCTGCAGCGCTCGAAGCATTTCTCATGCGACATGCGCAGTGGCTGGAAGTGAAGGCGACCGATGGCAGGGAGACGAGGGACGAGGCGGCGGCCCCGTTGCTCGTACGCAGGCGTGCGGCTCTGGTCTCGTTCTGAAGAGAGCCAGAGAGGAGCGCGCGGGTGCTCGTGTGAGAGGCACTGGACGGAGTGGCAATCTAGTTGTCGGCGCTTCTCGTGCTGCACATGCGTGACTGTCCATCGCTGGGGCAGAGATAACACGTTGGTATCTCTTTCACGCATATATGTCCTCCAACGGACCTTTTCTGAGGCAGGAATACACGCACGCATATGATGGGCGGCAGCCTCGATGCACACGACCAGGTCATCACATCCGTTTCTTGTTGTTTTCTTTCTTCCTCTTTTCAGCTGCTCGTGATGCGTGGAAAGTCACTGTGCGGCGCGGGCGCGAAGGGACGACACGCTTGCCGCGGGATGCGGAGCGGAGCTGTGCTTATCGGTTGTCATACGCATAACCGCACAAAACGTTGATGCGCGTGACGTAACGGCTACCACTACAGCGAGTGAGCGGCGGTTGTTTCGTTCCTGATAAATCCGCGCGTACGCATCCACCGGGCGTTTGCTTGTTTCTGGGGTGACATTCGCACGCCTTTTGCTCGAAGCCGGGCACACTGAATCGGCGGTCTCAGCGCATCGTTCATAGTCACCGTCTAGCAAGGCGCCGTTGCCTGCAGGCAAGGCGAATATGGTCTCGGCCGTCCACAAACGACACAGCCGACGTTTCGCGGAGTCCGAGGAAGTGTTACGCACCCCTCCATGCTGGCCTTCCTCGACGTCCTCTCTTCACCTCCGTCATTGACGTGCACGTACTGGTCTTTCTCTTTTTTCCTATTTTTCTTTGCACGTTCTTTGCCTCCGCGCCATGCGGCCCACCCTTCCTCTCCCCTCCCCTGCACGCGCGCGCATGCACGACGACACCACGGCCAAACCAATAATGCTTGCGCATCTTCTACGCCGCTCACGCCCGCCACCACCACCGGCAGTACCGCCGTTTTAGTGCTACAACAACAAAGTGTTTCGTACCCTTTTCTTCGTTTCTTCCCCGGTACACCCCCGCGCACGCGAACGGCTCCGTGAGGTCTCTGCCACCTGCCCAACCCTTACTCTCCTCATCTACACCACACTTCCACGCGGCTATACCAATTCACAAGTTGGGCAGTCTAGACGTGGCGTAAAAGCAACAGCTGAGCAGCCGTTCACATCAGGGCCGATACACCTCTTTAGGCAACCAGCCTTCCCCAAACCCCACCAAATTCGCGAAAAGCACGTAATATAGCGATCGAGTAGCCTATTCTCTGATCTCCTTTACAATCTCGACACCTTGTAGCTTTTCCTGTTTTCTCTGTGCATCACCGCCTCTCCAGCTCTTCGCTTCTCTTTCCCACTCTCTCCGGCGAAGCGTCACAGCGCCTGCATCGCAACTGTTCCCACCAGATCCGAGAGAGCAGAGAAAAGCTCGCCTGCGCACGCGTGAATCCCCTGCACGTCATAAAGCATCTAAGTAGAACTCTCTTTTCGTTTTGTGGATACATAACTCATCCTCTCGGTGGTTGT
>NC_009402.2:665453-717953 GCF_000002875.2 Leishmania infantum JPCM5
CGGTGGCGCGGATGGTTTGGCGCGTCTTCTGCTTTTGCCTTGCACTCTTTTTTTATTATTATTTTTCCTTTGCTTACAGAGGAAAAAGAAAATGGCGTGGCCGCCGGTGCACACGGGCCAGCTTGAATGCGCCTGCCGCCGCCATTCTCCCGACACCGTTCCATCCCAGATCTTCTTTTGTGGAAGAAGGAGGCGGACGTGAGGGAGCGTTAATGGACAGGCTAACCCATAAGACTTGGTCCTTTCCTTCCTTCTCTGATGACTCACTTTCTCACCTCCCCGCCTCGCTCTCATGCCCCTTTCCTCCGCTGTGTCGTTGATGAACTGCACGGCTCTGGTGAATACTTCACCTCTCAGGCTCATCAAAGGCTGTGAGCTTGCACGTGTGTCCGGGCGGCAGCGTTGGCAGCGTGGAAGGAAGGGAGGGAGGGACGGGCCAGACAAGAGGACTCGAATCGTCGCAATCAGCATCTGTTTTTCTTTGTCTTTTTTTTTGTTTTGCTGCTTTTATTATATATATGTATTTCACTTCTCCGCTCTCGAACCCGCCAGCATTATGAACACGAGGATGTGCATCCAGCAAGACTGGGGCTGTTAGCGCGCGTATGAGTGGGGAGCGAGCGAAGAGGCGTTGGCGTAGTGGAGTAGATGCCCAACTCCTTTTTTCGACTTCAGGAGAGCTCCACCTCCACCACCTTCTCCCTTCCGCCGTTTACTTGTCTTTTATCTCTCTTCACACACACACACACACACACACACACACCTCCTCCTTCTCTCTCATGGCCACCGCGTGGGCGTGTGCAGGGAGGGGGTGGTGTGTGCGCTCGTGTGAGTGCCTCTTGAGTTGGCCCGGTGCGAGGGAGACCAACCAGGTGAGAGAGAGTGCCAAAGAGAAGCTGAGCGGCGGACAATGGTGGGCGGCGGAGGAGCGGGCCGAGTAAAGGGACCACCCACCAGATGAAGGCCCTCTCCCCGCAATCAACGTCATGCGCTATTTCTCTCTCCTTCGCTTTCGATGCTTCGTTTTCCTGTGTTTTGCTTTGCGCTTTTTTGCTCCTTCACTCACAAGTCACCACGCCCCTCCCCCTCGCCGTCTCTTCTCTGCATCGTACCGTTCGTTGCCCTATCTCCTGCCCCCTCTTCGCCGCACCCACGCGTGGAGTTTGCGTGTGTGTGTGCGTGCGGTGTGTCGTATTCTTCGTTCATGCCCGACACGTCGCGAGAGAGCGAGTGGAGTGATCGTTATGATGGTGATGATGGTGATCACGGTAAACGCAGAACACAGATCCAGGGTTAGCAAGACAAAACTCCAACCCCTAAAGGGCTTCCGACGAAAAGTAAAACTAAGCACCAAAAAAAAGGACAATGAACCACACCAGTGATTAGGTAACGAGAGACAGGGAGAGGTCGGGTGCGAAGGGCAGGAGGGAGGGCCTCGAGGCACGCAGGCGATACCAGAGCGGAGAATCTGCACCTTCTTCCCTCCCCCTTCCACCCCCTCCACCTTGCATCCCTACGGCACCGCACGAACAGATGCACGTGCACTCACATTTTATGTGAGTACAAGAATCAGTGCGGGTAGGGGAGCTGACGGTGCTGTCTAGCAGACTAAGAGCCGCATGCTCAAGGCCTCAGGATATACCTGCCCGTTTTGTAAGGGAGCGCGTTCACTGCCTCTGTGCCGCTGTCTGGTGAACGCGTGCGAGCTTCACGCGAGGCTGGGCGTGAAGGAGCACCAGGTGGAATCGCCGAGTGATGCCAAGGGCCCTTCTCCCTTTCCTCAACGAGGGGGCACATGCAATGCCC
Source organism: Leishmania infantum JPCM5 (assembly GCF_000002875.2). NCBI lineage: Eukaryota > Euglenozoa > Kinetoplastea > Trypanosomatida > Trypanosomatidae > Leishmania > Leishmania infantum. The sequence goes on from NC_009402.2 coordinate 667,260, forward strand.
GTGTAGCTTGTACACCGGCATTTCCCTCTACTTGTCTCTTTGTGCGCGCCGCCCTCTTCAACGTCTCTTCACCCACAACGCCGCGCGTGCCCATGTGCATACGCTGCGCTCGTTGCTGTGTTTTCTTCTTATGACATCGTCTGGCCCCTGACGACGGGGGGGCACCTCGGTGCGTGGTAGCTCAGGACCCCGCGCCCCCCACCCAGAGCGGGTCGGGGGAGGCCCAGCAGCAGCCCTATCCCTGCCACACGTCTCGAGGCACCTCTGGTGGTGGCAGGGCCGAGCACCGACGACGTAGGGGGAGGCCCGAGGGCTGCATCGCCCCTGATGTCGGCGGCCAGGCCGTGGATGGCGTGGTGTCGGAGCGGCCTGCGACAGTGCACACGTCTGAGCCATGCACATGATAGGCAGAGCGTCAGCGTGGCTCAAGCGTATCTCCCACTCCCCGCCCCCTCACTGCCCACTGATTGGAGGGGCCTGGGTGTCGCCGCCGAGGGGGACGCGCCAGGTGGCGGCCGGCATAGTGTGAGCGGCGGTGAGGCGACCCGCGGAGCGGGGGTGCTGGGTGGCGTTTGAGGCCGAGGCGGCCCACTCAGATGGCTGAGTGGGCGCACTGCTGTAGCGCGTGTCTAGGGCTGCGTCGCGCCACGCGACGGGCCTTTGGCGGGCCGGGTAGAGCTGAGTTGAGGTCGTGCTCTGTGGCAGCGACATGGACCGTTTGAAACGGAAAGGCGCTTGTGCGCTTGTGCACAGCTCGTCGAGGTGCATCAGCACGCCTCGTAGCAGCGGTTGCACCACTCGCCAGCGACAGGGAGGTGAGAGGGGCGAGAGGAGCGAAGCGCGACTTTTTTTTCCTACACGCTCAATTCTGAGATGAGAGAGGGGTTGCGCGACCCACGGGCTCTGTGCTCGCCTTTCGTGTTGCGTCTGCTCTTGTCTTCAACTCGCCATGACCCCGACGAACGCTTCACCAGAAAGGCAGAGCGGAGGAAGGGTGATGCAGGATTGCAAAAAAAAAGCAATCATCGCAGCGGCGGCAGCCCTTTTCCAGCAGGTCGTCTTTAGGTCCCTCATGTGGGCACGTACACACATAATGCATCGCTCTTCCACGAGCCCTCCCTCTCTTCCTCCTCCTTTGGCTTGCTCTTCGGCTGCCTCGTTTCGTTCTCGTGCTCAGGTTTGAACTCACTGCCTTGTTTTCTGCTGCATTGTCGTAAAGTGGGACTCCCCTCTCCTCGCCACCGTCTCTGCCTCGCCTTTTTCGGGAGAGACGCGTGCGTTTGTCACGTTTGGAGTGCTTGCTGTGTATGCACGCAACAATTTCGAGAACCATCCTAGTACACCGGGTCTTGCAGTCTTCATGTCGTTGCCTAGCAACGGCAACGACCACGGTATCGCAAACGCGCCCACGGTGGCCAACGATGCCGCCGCGGCCGGCGCGCACGCACCCCCGGCAAGCATCGGCAACCAGACACCAAAGCTGAGGCTGTCAGCGCTCACAACCGTGGGACCAGAGGCAGAAGCAGCGAACGGCGCGCTGCGTATCGCCGGTGGTGATGTGCCGCAGCAGCTGCCCGCACGCGTGGCTTCCCCAACGGGGAGAGCGACGACGATGACACCGCTTACAGCCTCCTCCTCCCCGCGTGGCCCTGCGGCGGCAACCGCATCGTCACAGGAGAGCGTCAGCGTCATTGTGCGCTTGAAGGGGGCCCCAAAGTTTTCCTCTTCAACGGCGCTGCTCTCTTACGCGGTGGAGGATGGCACACTTGCGACGCCGCGGGTGTCCTGTCGCCCCTCCTCGCGGGACTGCGGATCCGCCTCGCCGCGTTTGCACAGCCCGCGCGCAGCTCTCGGCTGCGGAAGCGCGGCAGAGCCGTCCGTCGCTCCGTCGACATCCTTTCCCGGCGCTGACGGAGGCGCCGATGTCGCCGCGGCTGCATGTACGGATGCCTCCGAATCTCCTGTGTTGCCAGTATCGCAGCCCAGAGCGTCTGCGTCTTTGTCGACGCAGACGTCGAAGCAGCAGCCCTTGACCCCTGCCTCTCCAACAATGCACTCGTCACCGCGGCCGAGCCTCTTCGCGGCCGAGTCCCCGGCTACGCATCACCACCAAGAGGACCGCAGCTCTGGTGCCAGCGCCGTGCTGGGTAGCGCCGCTGCGGCTGGCAGGAGCATCGGCTCACACGGCCGCGTGCTCACCATCACCTTTCCCAACACGAGGGAGCGCCGAAAGTATGAGTTTGGCGAGGTACTGGAGCCCGAGGTGACGAACGCGGCCCTGTGCGAGCGCCTCATCCCCTCCGTCATGGAGCAGATGGCGGCTGGCTTCGATGTGTGCGTGCTGTGCTACGGCCAAACCGGGAGCGGCAAGACGTACACGATGAACGCGCTGGCTCCAGCCGTTGCCGAGGAGGTCTTTCGCTCCCTCGACGTGAACAACGAGGTGGTGGAGATGAGCTACATACAGATTTACAACAACAAAGCCTACAACCTGCTTGACGGTGCCCGCTCTGGCAGGCTTGGCGCCGAACTGTCACGTCCGCTGACGAGCAGCACCGGTACCGGCAACAGCGGTGGTAGCAGCTGCTTTGCCAGTGCCTCGGAGCCCAAGGTTCTGATCCGGAGCAGTGCTGAGATGCTCGCCAAGATGAAGGCGGCGTCGCGACTGCGCGTGACGCATGCGCACACCCTCAACGCCCGCAGCTCGCGTTCCTTCACCCTCCTCTCTCTCCACATCACGCGCTTCCTCGACGGCGCGCCGCTCACGACGACGCGGGTGACACTCGCCGACCTCGCCGGGACGGAGAGACTGAAGAAGAGCGGTGCCACCGGGGAGGCGGCCGATCAGGCCATCTTCATCAACAGGTCCTTGATGGCGCTGCGCCAGCTGGTGGAGTCTCGCGGCACGGAAGCAGAGGTGCTGCACTTCCGCGAATCGCTGCTTACCACATATCTCGCCCCGCGCATGCGCAGCTGGCACCTCATTCTTCTCGTTACTGTCTCCCTCGAGGCGGGCAGCTTCGAGGAGACCAAGTCGTCGCTGGAGTTTGCGACCAACGCGCGACGCCGCAAGGTCATGAAGGTGAAGAGCGGGCTCGAGCAGAGATTGCCGAGCACCGTCGCCCGCCTCTATGGACGGCCCAGCTTCCTCGTTGCCGCCGGTGGCGTGGTCAGCGGCAGCGGCTGGAACGCGCGCGAAGACAACGCCGACAGCAGCGAGCTTCAAGAAATCATTGCGGTCCTTCAGTACCGCATCCGCGTGCTGGAGGAGGCGCTGAAGATAGAGCAGGAGCGAGGCGCCATGACGGCTGTGCAGTCACCACTGACAGAGGTGCTTGCCAACCCCGGCTGTGCGGCGCCGGGGGCGGCGTTGGGTGCGGGTGTCACGCCGCTGGCTAACGCAGAGGCGCTGCGGCGGGAGTTCCAGTACTACCGTCATCTGCTTCAGGAGCGAGAGCAGGATCTGCGCCGTTTGCAAGCTCAACTGCCTGAAACGAGTGCTGAGGCTGGCTGCTCGCCACCAGTGCTGCCCGACTCACTGGAAACGTCGTCGCTATCGTTGGACGAAGGCGACGCGGGCGCGAGAGACGATCAGCAGGACTCCGCCACGCCACCAGCCTCGGCGCGGAGCAGCGACAGCTCTGGTGCACAGGTGCGCTCGGGTGAGGGGGGCGCTGCCGACGCGCACGTGCAGCTGCGGCGGTGCGTGCGCCAACTGCGTTCACTTCTCTCACGTGGTAGCAGCGAAGACAAGTGTGCCGACGTGCTGGACCGCCTGCGCAACGCGGTGCTGCGTGCGACCGAACAGTACGAAGACGTCAACGAACAGCTGCTTGTCGTCTCTAGCTCACTGAGCGGGCTGCGTACACAAAATCATCGACTCTGCGAGGAGGTGCTGCGTGCCAACAAGCGCCTTTTAGCAATCGATGCGGAGTGCAGGGAGCGGTGCGCCGCCCTGCAGACGGCGACACTTCGAGCGACCACTGCGGAGACGACTCTCGAGCAGTTGCGCCTGCAGCTATTTCAGGCATACGCCGAGCAGTCGATACGGGAGGAGATGACGCGCCTCTACCTGGATGCGGCGCCGATCGCCGCCAACGTCGATGAGGCCGTGTCTGGCGACCGACAGACGGAGCAGCAGGTGGAGCTAGAGAAGGTGCAGGCGCACCAGCAAGTATTGTGCGACAAGATCACCGAGCTGGTGGACAACGTCGAGCAGCTGACGCTCGTCGTCGCGCAGAAGGATGTGTCTCTGGCGGCGCTGGAGTCGCTCATCACACCGGCGCAGCGAGCGCTCTTTCACACCCTGTCAAACACTTCCACTGCCATCGCTGACCGCGGCACCACCAGCGTTGGTGGCAGTGATGGCGGGCTTGCTGGCACGACCACGGCAGCCATGGCCGCAGACGGCGGAAGCAGCGCCGCTGACTGTTTCAGTCTCTTGCAGTCACGCGTTTCGGAGCTCAGCTCCCTGCTTACGCAGGAGCAGCAGCAGCACCAGCTGACCCAGTGCGAGCTCATGGAGGCCCGCGAAGATGCGCGGCGCAGTCGGCAGGAGCAGCGGCAGGCGTTCTTCCAACAGCAGGAGGAGGCGCGGCGCGTGGGCCAACTGATGGCAGAGAACTACGAGCTGCGCCAACAGAACGAGCGCCATCAGCTCTATCTGCACCATATGTGCGTCAGCTTCCACGAAAAATTACTGCAACTGCGACATGGACACGAGGAGGAGATGGCAGAACTGCGAAGCGCCGCGAAAGCGGCGCCATCGCATCCGCGCGGCAACGACGGTACGGCGAGACAGGGTTGCGAGGACGAGGACCACGACGATGGGGCGTCGTCGGCCACCGCACGTGCCCTTGTGCGCGATGAAATGCCGCAGGGTGTGCCGTTGGGTGAGGATCGGCTGCCTCAAAGCACTGTGCACGGCTCCGCTGCTGTCGCACTCTCGATGGCGGGCGTGGTGGACAGTGGAGACGCGGGGTGGAGGGCATCGGCGCCGATACAGCGGTCCGGTCGAGTGCGGCATCGGCTTACTAAGTCGAATGCGCAACACCGCGGAGAAGGTCAGGGCACGGCACCAACTACGACGGACCACACGGTTGTGGCAGATACTGCTGCCGTGTTGCCACAGCGCGTCCGGCTGCCGTCAAAGGTGGCGCGCCGTTCAGCGAGCATCAGCAAGGCAAGGCGGCATCTCTTCGCTACGTACGGTGAGCCAGCCGACCCCAATGATGCGCCGGTGCCTTTCGTCAAGTCAGACGTCGTCGCCTCTACCCCGACGGCAACGCGGCGCCGCGTTCGCGCGTCAGGAGAGGCGCGCGGGAAGCGGCGCAAGTAGCCGCAACGGGAGTGTGAGGCACATGTGCCTGTGTGCACGTATGCGTGGGTGCGTGCGCGCTGGTGAGTGATGCACCCGCACACACGCCTCATGCGCACTTGCGTCCCCATCAACGCACTCGTTGTGCGGTGTGTCTTCATCTTTGCGCCTTTCTTTCGCCTCTCATGTGTGCGCACAGACACAACGACGGAGTCACGGACACTCGCACCTCCGGTGCGAGTGCGGCGATTTGTTACGTCGCGGCATTTCTGTCTTCTCCCCTCCGTGCAGGGGGGGTGCGTAGGCATTGCTCCTGATCGCTGATGCTCGTTTTATCACACGCCCTCCTCGCCGCTTTTGCCTAGCAGCCATGCGCGCACCACTCTTGATGGACGCGCTGGACTCGCTGCTACTCCCTTCCTTTCACCCGTGCTCAGCCCTCTCCTGCTGCACAACCTCTATCATCGCCGTCACCACCTCTGATTCCACCCTCCTCTCTTGCTCTACGTATATATATATATATATACATATGTGTGTGTGTGTATCGCCTGCGCCCCAACTCGGGTATGCCTGACACGCTTTACATCAGCCGCCCCCTTCACACCGCATCAATATGTGCCCTACACCCTCCTTGCTCACTCTCATAGCTACACGCACAGACATATATATCTAGGAAACGAGAATAAGCGATAGACACAGACGTGCGCCTCCTTTTCCCCCTTCCCCCTCGCACCACACCACAGCCACCAAGTTGCGTGCGTGTGACAATGGCAGACACGGCGCTGGGGCTGGCGAGCATCTTCTGCGGCTGCCAGGCGAACGTCTTCTTGCTGGAGCTCATCATCACCGGCTCTCCGAACACTTACTACGCCCTCACTTGCGCTCAGTATGTGTGCGTCGCTCTCTTCACCTTGCCTCTGCTGCTGCGCTTCAAGCAGCCACACGAGCAACAGGGGGCAACGCTCAATATGTGGCCGTTGCAGTGGCGGCGCTTTCGTGTCTCACTGCGCTACAAGCTGATCCTCGCCGTCGTCGGGTGGGCCATGTCGGTCGGCAACAACATTGCCTTCGGCTTCCATATCTCCATCCCGCTGCACGCCACTTTCCGCTCCTCCTCGATGATGCTCAACATGCTTGCCGGGCACTTCTTCTTCGGCAAGCGCTTCACAGCGCCACAGGTGGCCTCTGCCTTGGTCATCTTTGCCGGCCTCATCGCTCTGACAATCGAGAAGGCACGCAGGACGAGCAGCGCGGGGGCCGAGACGGCGTCTCGCACCGCAGCCGTCGCGTCGACCCCGACGTGGTACTGGGGCTGTGGAATAGCCATTCTGGTGGCCACCACTGCGTGCACGACGGCATTGAGCGTCTTTCAGGAGCACATGTACCGCTGCGCCCGTGCGAACGAGGCCGCAAGGAAGGCAGCGCCATCGAGCGACGATGCTCCGCCAATGTGGACAGAGGCGCTCTGCTTCTCGCATCTCTTTGCGATCCCGCTCTTCCTTCTGCAGCCGATGCGCCTCTGCACCGAGTTTGCGCACGTTGATGTGGACAGCCAGCTGCACGTGGCGTTGAACTGCGTGACTCAGGTAGTTTGCATCACCGGCGTGTATGTGATGAACGACAAGACCTCAGCCTTCACTCTGAGCCTGACGCTGACGCTACGCAAACTTGCCAGTTTTGTGCTCTCGGTCGTCTACTTTGGTCACTACCGGCACCTCTCGGCTGTGGAGTGGGTCGCCATGGTTGGCGCTCTCATGGCTGGCACCGCGTACCCGTTTCTACCTAAGGCTCAACCCGACCTTTCTGGCGCCGTAGACGCGAGCGCATCGACAGAGACAAGTGCGAAGAAGAACAAGTAGCCGATGTGCGTGTCTCAGTGTGCGTCGGATGATCTCCCTTGCTCCTGACAGCTCTCTCCATCATGATCCGGCATTGCACGCTAGAGGAGGAAGAGGATGAGGAGGGGAGCGCTGGGGGGGGGGCAGATCCATACGCACGTACGACCAGCACGAACAAGGATAACAGAAAGACGCAGCTGTCTTTGGGGCCGTGTGCCGAGAGGAGGCGATGCCACACCCAATCCTCACCTCACTGGAGCGAAGTACACCCGCTTGTGCGTATTCGTGAACCATAGCATATGCTTTACATCGACTACTGTGGTATTGCACGCGCGGTTCCCGCTGCCGGGTACGCCGCAACAACGGAAAATGGGGCGATGCGTGTTGCACGCCTCCCCGTGATGCCGACGTCTCTCTTTTCTCCTTTCCTTGCCTCCCACCTCTTCCCTCCCCCATTTCGATGCCACGACTTAACGCTTCGCCTTCGCCTACCTCTCCCTCCAGCCCCATCGCTGCTTCACCCCGTCGCAGTCACGGAGCGCAGGGCAAACCCCCGAGCGGACACGCAAACAAAAAGCGCGATAAAGGAAGAGAGAAAGAGTTGGTCAGACATGGCTGCTCCGGACACGAGTGTCTCGCGCACGGCGGATACGGCGTCTGACGTCGATAACGGCGATGACGTGGTTGCCTTTGTGGTTGGAGACGGCCAGCACAAGCTTTACTTCTCGAAGCGCGCCTTGATGCGCCACGCGCCGTTTTTTCGCGCGTACTTCACGGAACACGCCGCGGAGGTCGCCGCTGCCAGCGGTGGTGGATCCGGTGCCACGACTGTTGTGCTGAGGCACGTGAAGCCGCGGAGCGCTGAAGCCGCTCTGCGCCTGTGCCACAGCGCCCATCACTCTGACGACGGGCTCTTCTGGTTGCTGCAGCGGGAGTGCGAGAAGGCAGATGAAGCGCACAAGCCAGAGGCGTTGCAAGCTGTGCTCTCTCTGTACGCCGCGTGCGTGAAGTTCGAACTGTACGAGCACGCAAAAGCGGCCAGCGCGACTGCTGCCGGCGCTGTAACGGCGCACACAGTGTACGATGTGCTGAAGACGTGCGCGCGCTACGCGACGACACTGCTGCCGGAGACCAGACGTGCGGTTGGACTAGATGTGCTTCTCGCTGCATGCTATGCGTTTATGCGGACTTCCGGTGCATGGCAGGGAGAGCGGCGCTGGCGCCGGCTCTACGAACAATACCCGGAGCTTTCCGAGATTGTCGCGGCCGCCAGCGCTGCTACTGCAACGTCCAGTGCGCATGGAGAGAGCAGCGCCAGCGCTGCTGCAGGGGGATCGCCATCTCCGCTGCGGCGCGTCCTCTTGTCTCCACAAAAGGAGCCAGCTACCGCTGGGTCGTCTGCGACAGTGATGCCGGAATCGGCCGCGCCACTGCCGGATGTATTTGCCGGGCACCTCCGGCAGACAGAGGGTCTGGCACTGGCCGCGCAATGGCGGTGTCGCACCATGTCAGCAGAAGTGACTGCGCTGCGTGAGAGCTGCGCTGCCCTCGAGGTCACTGCCCACCGCGATGAGGCTGCTGCCGCAGAGGTGGCGCTCTACCTGGGCGAAGTACGCGTGTACGTGCAGGCACTAGGGTGCGCGGAGGCGGAGATGCAGCAGTTGTGTGCTGCAGCTGCCACGATGTGCGCTGCGCCATCGTCTTCTGCTGCTGCTGCCTCGACGCTGCACGAGCTGCGGTACGCTCTGCAGCGCGCGTCGGCGTGGGCTGCGGAGCGGAAGGCGGCCGTTGATGAGCTTCTCGCCATGGAGCAAGACGCGGTGTGTGAACTTGACGCCGAGCTTGCACGACTGCGCGCAGTGATTTGCTAGAGCTGTATTGGAGCTGCTGCATATGTCTGGCACAAATGTGCGCCGTCGGCCCCTTCCCTCCATACCTCATACAACACCTGCATTGCACACGCAGAGGGAAGGAGAGGGCCACTCGCGGATGAGTGATGCGCCGCGCGCGCTTCAACGTCTCGTAAACTCGAACATGCGCACACTTAAAGACGATGCCTATGCAGCTGAAAACGATGCGTGCACTGCATTCCGTGCTGTGGAGGAAAGACACGAGAAGCCCCCCCCCCCTCCAAGACGAGCAGGCAAAACGGCCATGGGAGGCCACACTCCGTCGCTCGCCGTCTCTCTTGCGCGTGGCCTTCCTGCCGGCTTCCTTTCGGTGATGCTGCCCACTCTGCCTTGCCATATCCACTGTGCTTGGGCCTGTTGGGTGTGCGTGTCTGTGCCTGTCGCGCGAGCACCCGCACACGATGCCCTCGCCCTCCCCCCTCTCCCCGTGCGCTGCTCCTCCGACAGGAAGGATGCACATCTTCTGCTGCCCATCTCTCTCCTTCATCTCTCTTCAACTTCCATGCTTCGGTGACACCCTGCTGGCCGCACCACTGGCCACCGTCATGGCCGGCGCATTCTCGCTGGTGCGCAGACGTGGTGCGCCAGCTTTGCCCCATCTGATACCGGACGAGCACACAAGCGTAGAAGACGGCATGTTCCCGGTCGACCCTGCGCACGAGTCGGCACTCGCGGACCCGCTGTTTATGCTGCGGCTGTACAAGCGAGTCGCGTACGGTCTTGTGCGGCGCCCGCACGCCGACGGCGCCCGAGCTTTGCTGCCTTCGTTCCTTTCTGTGGACGCCCGCTACGCCGAGTCGAACAACGCCGCGGTAGACCCGGCGGCGCTGCTCACCGCTGTGGAGCCGATATTCCCGACGTCTTTGCTGACACACAAGGAGGTCTGCCTTCTTCTTCGCGTCCTGCCGCTGGAGGAGGAGGAGTCGGCGCCGAGCGCAGAGAATGAGAACGCCTTCGGGGTGGCACAGAGGGGCAGGGGCAGCTCCGTCCCTAGAGGCATCCGACCGGGTAGTGTCACGCTGGCGTTGCGGGAGATCATCCCGTTTCGGACGTGGCAGGTATCGCAGACTGTGGCGACTGTCCGCCGTACGGTGCAAAAGAGTGCCGTCATGAGCCCCTTCGAAGAGCACGTCGTGGACCTGCTGGATTGGCAGAGCAGCCGCCGCCGCCAGGCAAAGGAGGCAGCTCCACCTCCGCTGGAGCGCTGGGAGGCGCTGACGTTTATGGAGAACACCTGTGGGCTGAGCAGCTCCGAATCGCGTGGGCTGCTGCACTACTGCGCCAGCGAGGAGGGCGATGACGCCGAGGACGGGGCGGCGACCGGCTCGTACCTGGGCTGCGAGGTGCAACTGCTGCACCAGCTGCTGTTCAGCGAAGTGATCCCTGGTGTCGCCGAGTATCCGCTGCTGATGGGACGCTTCGCAGAAGCTACCCTAGAGATTGGAGAGACGGAGGGCTGTCACACCGGCACGCTTGCCCTCCTGAGCGTCCTGGAGTCGATTGAGCTTCATTACCCGGAGTGCAGCCGACGGCTGCCACCGGATTTAGATATCGGGACGCTGGTGCGGGCAGAGCTGACGCCGCGGCACTTCTTCTACGTGTGCACCCGGCTGCACACCGGGTTCCGCCAGGAGGAGTCTGATCAGCTCTACTACTACCTCAAGAAGGACCGCGAAACCGACGACGGCGTGCTCGTCGCGGACCTACTTGCCGCGTACCGGCAATACTTCCCCTCAGTCACGGTCTCGATGCTGCAGCTGGTGCAAGCGGCTGTGGTGCAGTGGATACGACGCAATGCCAAGGATGCGCCAGCATTTGTGCAGCTCTACTCAGCGCTGAGAGAGTGGGGTGCCGCGCATGTTCCGATCAAGTCGTTCATTAAAGCGCTGCGCGCTGCGGGGGTGCCGGACGGTATCTCGGGTGTGTTGGATGTCGAGCTCGAGTGGCTGCGGCTGAAGTCCCCAACCCGCGTGGATTTACTCCTGATGCTATGCAGCCCCGTCCCGCCGTCGCGCACTGCCATTATTCGTAAGCTGTTCGACCGACTTGACGAGCGACGGCTTGGCACGGTTACCTGCGCTGTGGTTCTGAGGTGCTTCCATCCAGAGCTCATCGAAGGCAACGCCTTGCGTCGACAAGGCGCAATGTGGAAGAAGGCGCTGGAGGCGTACGCCGCGGAGTTGGGGGAGGGGGAGCTCGACTACGACGTCTTCGCATATTTTTGGTACATGATTTCCGCCGACATCGAGGACGACCCAACATTCACGATGGCCCTCTGGCAGGCGTTCGGCCTCTCCGATGACGGGCAACGATCTAGACGCACCTAGTGTCGTTGGAAGGGGAGGCAAAGAGGTGCGCTAGGCCGGTGGAGGGCAGCGATGACATGCCGAGCGGGAACAGGATAAGTCCTCTGTTCCAGGTGCGAGCATGCCTCGGTGCACATGAGCAGCAGAGCACAGCACGCGCATACTCGGCACCTCCGTCACGTCCGCCGAACGGCCTCTAATCTACCCAAATCGGCGTATAGACGCCACCGAACAGGTACGTGTGAGCGAGTGCTTAGGCCTGTGCCTGTTTTACTCACCGCCGCCGCCCACGGTCGAGTGTTGTGACCTTCATGCCATCTTGACTACTCACCTTTTTCTCTCGGCTAGCCCTTCCAAGCGTCTTCCTTTCGCCACAACGTGGAACGGCATATGCGACGTGCAGCGTTGGACAACTCAGCCGAAAGCACTGCTAAGCCGAACAGAGACATGCCAATATCATAGACTGTCCGCCGGCACTGACAGCAACACATGGGGAGAGGGCGAGGGCCAGCACTCCAGCGAGCTGTGGATTACAGTGCGTGCGTGCGCCGCCTCTTCTCTTTTACTTCTTTGTGCATGTATCTGCGCTTTTTGTTTTCTTCTTATGACATCGTCTGGCCCCTGACGACGGGGGGGGGCACCTCGGTGCGTGGTAGCTCAGGACCCCGCGCCCCCCACCCAGAGCGGGTCGGGGGAGGCCCAGCAGCAGCCCTATCCCTGCCACACGTCTCGAGGCACCTCTGGTGGTGGCAGGGCCGAGCACCGACGACGTAGGGGGAGGCCCGAGCGCTGCATCGCCCCTGATGTCGGCGGCCAGGCCGTGGATGGCGTGGTGTCGGAGCGGCCTGCGACAGTGCACACGTCTGAGCCATGCACATGATAGGCAGAGCGTCAGCGTGGCTCAAGCGTATCTCCCACTCCCCGCCCCCTCACTGCCCACTGATTGGAGGGGCCTGGGCGTCGCCGCCGAGGGGGACGCGCCAGGTGGCGGCCGGCATAGTGTGAGCGGCGGTGAGGCGACCCGCGGAGCGGGGGTGCTGGGTGGCGTTTGAGGCCGAGGCGGCCCACTCAGATGGCTGAGTGGGCGCACTGCTGTAGCGCGTGTCTAGGGCTGCGTCGCGCCACGCGACGGGCCTTTGGCGGGCCGGGTAGAGCTGAGTTGAGGTCGTGCTCTGTGACAGCGACATGGAAACGCAGAACCGCAAAACAAATGGCTTTGAAGGGCAACGACGGAACGCTAGCTCACCGCTGGCATTTCCGGGTTGTGATTCACGAACCGCGTGATGGCGGAGGAGGAGGGCGGGGGGGATGGAGGCGCGAAGACACCTTTTATCGATGGCCTGCTGTCCGCGTAGACCCGCCGTCTTTAGGAGAGGAAAAGTCGCTGATGCGTGCGCGAGTATGCGCGGTCTGCCATGTGTTCTTATGAGTTCTTCGCACCTCCTCTGCCCACTTGCAACGCGCGGTGCTTGCATCTTTTCTTGTCTGCCGTCGATTGCGCTGTTACTCGTTCCCTTGTGCACATCTCCCGTCACACGCACACCCGCAGAATTTTCACTCGCTTCTACGTGAGCGGCGTCCTGCCGCGTTGTTTTGCCTCATCTCTGGGCCCCTCCCGTATAGCCGTCCGCCGACTTTCGTCTGTGCTTTCTTTGCTGCGGTGTCTTGCGTCGAGCGGCTCGCTGCACGTCTCTTCGTCAACGTGCAGGCACACAAGCACTCTGTGGCTTATCAGCCCCATAGCGGCGCCCCAGGCAGGGTGTGCAAGTGGACTTGAGTAGGAGGGTACTGTCGTTGCTATAATCTGTGCTTCATTGGTTCTTCTGGTGACGTGGTGTGACATAGGTCTGCTCACGTGTCAGACACACCACTTATTCCCTCGACCTTAGCACGTCGTTGCCATTTGGTGCCGCCATCCTTCTCGATCACTACCGCCGTTATCGCTGCTTACCGTCGTCATCATGAGCGGGCTGGAGCTTATCGCACTTGTGCCGATTGGCATTGCCGGGTGGAAGCTTTTCCAGAAGCTGGGAGACCAGCAGAGCCTCATAGCGCAGCACGAGCTGACCATCAATAGCCAGAAGGAAATGCTGGAGTCCATCGTGAACGCCGATAGAGCTGGCCCATTGAGTCGACTCAACCTCGCGGTGGTTGCCGGCACGCTGGTCTTGGCTGGTACGGTGACCTACAAAAGCTGGACACTTACAAAGTCATTCACGGTTCGGCCACCGCCCAACTACGAGCCTACGCCAGCCACGTTCGACGCGGAGCAGTGCGTTATTTGCTTAGAAAACTGCAAAGACACCGTCTTTCTGCCATGCCGACACCTGTGCACGTGCTGGAGCTGCGCGAGTCGCATCGGGAACAGTGCCTGTCCGACCTGCCGAGCACCGATTCAGGCTATGCAGTTTGTCTACCAGCAATGAGAGAAAATGGGGGTGGTGTAGCCATCTCTCGGCTGATCATCTCATTCCCGCCAGCACGCGTGACAGAGGCAGCTGCCCACCCACCCCTCCCTAGCTCTCTCAGTCACTTTCGACCCTTTTCATTTTGTTTGCTTCAGCGTGTCATGCTTTACCCAGCTTTTCGATGGTTCACTCCGCGGTGCTCGATTTATGTTGCCCCGCATGCATGTGCGCACGTGGGTCCGCCTGTACAGTCTTGCGCATCGAGGGGAGTACGGCGGCTGCTACGAATGCTGCTTTGGGTAGTCATGGCAGTGCGACACCCTAGCGAATCCAGTCGGTATGTGCATGTTTCCTTTGTTCCATCAGTGGCTGAGCCCTGCTGTTGATGACGCAAGGGCTTGCCCTTCTCCTTATTGCTGTTTCTCTCCTGCCTCCTCTCGCGCTTCAACCACGTTGTTGCTCAACGCCTTGCGCAGGAAAAACGGGGAGGAACAGGGGGGAGGTGTAGCCACACCACATACCCCACCCCAGCTCTTTTTTTCTGATATACAAGAAAGAGGGAGGAGAGAGATACGTCTTCTTCGTGTCTCGGGCTGCGTGCCCTGCGTGAATCGTTGTTCCGCCTCTCACACTCTGTCTTGCATCGGTCTCTCTCCGTCCTTCCCTTTCCTCTTCCTGCTACCACCGTTATGGTGGATGTCTTTTGCTTTCTTGGCTGGTGTGACTCCTACGCGCTTTTCATTGCACTCTTCTTTTTTGCACCTCCCCTTCCAGGAGCAGCAATCGTTCTCTGACGGGGGGGCACCTCGGTGCGTGGTAGCTCAGGACCCCGCGCCCCCCACCCAGAGCGGGTCGGGGGAGGCCCAGCAGCAGCCCTATCCCTGCCACACGTCTCGAGGCACCTCTGGTGGTGGCAGGGCCGAGCACCGACGACGTAGGGGGAGGCCCGAGCGCTGCATCGCCCCTGATGTCGGCGGCCAGGCCGTGGATGGCGTGGTGTCGGAGCGGCCTGCGACAGTGCACACGTCTGAGCCATGCACATGATAGGCAGAGCGTCAGCGTGGCTCAAGCGTATCTCCCACTCCCCGCCCCCTCACTGCCCACTGGTTGGAGGGGCCTGGGCGTCGCCGCCGAGGGGGACGCGCCAGGTGGCGGCCGGCATAGTGTGAGCGGCGGTGAGGCGACCCGCGGAGCGGGGGTGCTGGGTGGCGTTTGAGGCCGAGGCGGCCCACTCAGATGGCTGAGTGGGCGCACTGCTGTAGCGCGTGTCTAGGGCTGCGTCGCGCCACGCGACGGGCCTTTGGCGGGCCGGGTAGAGCTGAGTTGAGGTCGTGCTCTGTGGCAGCGGCATGGACCTTTTGAAGCGAAGCGCCAATGACCAGCATTCCTGTTTCGCGCAATGGGATCGCTGACAGATCTGTGCACGACCTTCGTGACAGAGAAGGAAGACGTTTGTGTGTCATGCGAGCAAGGATGAGATGTGTGCTGGCGTGTGCGTATACATAGGTGTAGGAGGGGCTTAGGTGAGTCGAAACGTGGCAGCGAACACAAGCACTGACACAAAGGCCTGCACTTCGCTAGACGGATGCGCGAGTCTTTGTAATGCCCTTCTCGCTCGCCTTCCGCCCTTGTGCTTTTATGGCCTCCGTCAAGTCAGAGCGTTTGCTCTCTTTCTTCATCTTTTGTTTTGACGTGCACGAGCGCCTCCTTTCGTTTTCATTCACGAGCGTGCTACAGTTCTCTGAGTGTCATCAAACCCTGAAGAAGTGACGAACGAAAAAAAAAAACGGCGACGGAGCAGCGACGGCTGATGGGCTGTGCAGCCGAAGCATTCTGTTTCTTGGAGGACAGGGTACTTCTCCCTTGGCGCGTTCACACCCGGGAGCTTCGTACGCCTCTCTATCTCACGCACTGCAGACGGCAGTAGACGCGCCAGCGACGCCCGGTAAATGACACAAGTGCGTGCTTGTACGCGGCGTCCCCGCGCTCTCGCAGTGAGTGCTGCGCGAAGCGCCCCTCTCCAGTGTGTGAATTGCCTCTTGCATGCGCTAAAGCCTATGCCGTTGCGCGTTTTATTATCCAAAACGGTGGCAGTGCTTGCCACAATCATGCCAAGGAAAGCACTTGCGCTACTGTGTCTCCCCTAACCTCTTTTCTTCCCCGTATCCGCTTCTCAACGACCGCCCTTGCGTTGTCTGTCTCTGCGCCGATGTGTCTCTGTGGTTGGCCGCGGGAAGGTCCCGAAAAAAAAGCGTCATCGCTTACCCCTTGTTCGGTTTCTCTTCAGCTGTCGCCGCTCCAACGCCCTCTTGCTTACGCCGCAGATACTGAAAACGGGTATCCGGCATTTGCGAGCCATGCCGCGCAAGATTATTCTCGATTGTGATCCCGGGATCGATGATGCCGTGGCCATCTTTCTCGCCCACGGCAACCCGGAGGTCGAGCTGCTGGCCATTACGACGGTGGTGGGCAACCAGACCCTGGAGAAGGTGACCCGGAACGCGCGGCTGGTAGCTGACGTAGCCGGCATCGTTGGTGTGCCCGTCGCGGCTGGTTGCACCAAGCCCCTCGTGCGCGGTGTGCGGAATGCCTCTCAGATTCATGGCGAAACCGGCATGGGTAACGTCTCCTACCCACCAGAGTTCAAGACAAAGTTGGACGGCCGCCATGCAGTGCAGCTGATCATCGACCTTATCATGTCGCACGAGCCGAAGACGATCACGCTTGTGCCTACGGGTGGCCTGACGAACATTGCGATGGCTGTCCGTCTTGAGCCGCGCATCGTGGACCGTGTGAAGGAGGTGGTTCTGATGGGTGGCGGCTACCATACTGGTAATGCGTCCCCTGTAGCGGAGTTCAACGTCTTCGTCGACCCGGAGGCGGCGCACATTGTGTTCAACGAGAGCTGGAACGTAACGATGGTGGGGCTGAACCTAACGCACCAGGCACTCGCCACGCCGGCGGTCCAGAAGCGAGTGAAGGAGGTGGGCACGAAGCCGGCTGCCTTCATGCTGCAGATTTTGGACTTTTACACGAAGGTGTACGAAAAGGAGCGCAACACGTACGCGACGGTGCACGATCCCTGCGCTGTGGCGTACGTGATTGACCCCACCGTGATGACGACGGAGCAAGTGCCAGTGGACATCGAACTCAATGGGGCACTGACGACTGGGATGACGGTCGCGGACTTCCGCTACCCACGGCCAAAGCACTGCCACACGCAGGTGGCTGTGAAGCTGGACTTCGACAAGTTTTGGTGCCTCGTGATTGACGCACTCAAGCGCATCGGCGATCCTCAATGACGTGTGTGTGTCGCGATTGGCCACCGACGCGGTGGCCAGCTCGCGGCCATAAAGCTGTCAGAGCAACGGCACGCGCGTGCGGCGGCTTGTGTGAAGCGCGTCTTTTTTTTCCTCTCGCTACGAGGTTATTGCCACTGCACTGGTGCAGCTCCGTGTCGCATGAGGGAAAAGGGTGGGTGGGGAAGGGTGGAGACGAGGCAAGGTGGACAGGCCATGGTGGAGCAGCTGGGAGGGTATTGATCGCAGTTATGAACCCGAGTAGGTGATTACACCACCTCCGCCGCCTGAATCGCCCTTTCTCGCGCCTTCTTACAGCATCCCCTGCATCCTTTTTTTTTCCGTCGGTTCAGCGACCGTCTCATACCCTCCGTTTTCTCTACCGGCCGCGACAGGGACGAGACGCGTCGATGAGACGCCGATCTATTGAGAGCGCGCATATGACGAAACCGAATGCGTATCTACATCGATATATGCATACATATATAGTATTTAGTGTTTTCCAACGTGTCCACCCCACCACGAACAAGTCAGCACCTATACACGCATACGTAACCGCAGCCCACCCACCGCTGTGTCGCACGGCGGCAATGACAGGGAGCGGGGTCCACCGACGCCCTTCGGCGTCGCCCAGCCCACTGCCATTCTACTGCGCATACACAGCAGCCGAGGCCCAGAACTACGCACGACATCACCGCAGCGCAGTAACAGCAGGAGAAGAGATGGTGGATGCGTGTACGTGCTGAATACGCGGGCAGGACTCGTAGTGGGCTGGTCCAGGCGTGAGCATGGCTATACGTCTCTTCGGCACAGCGCCAGCCAAGCCCTGTCCACCGGCGCCAGAGAGCCCGCAGCCGCACCAGAGGGCAGGCTGCAGGCTGCTCGGCATTATCACAACGAGTGAGTATTGGATCATGACGCCAGCGTGTGGTGGCCGGCATTGTCAGGGCACGTGAGAGAGACGAAAAAAAAACGTTTTTGTTTTTTGGTGGCCAATCGGGAGCTCGACTGAAATCGTAGAGGTACCGCTCGCTGTTGGTGCGCGAATTATACGTTTGCCGGTGATTGTGATCTTTCAACTGTAGCGTAACTGCCGTCTGCCCAGTAAGTGACGGTGGCGTGCGGCGTCCGCATCGCGTGTGTGCGGGGTGCTACACACGGGCACAAACGAGAGGACAGCGCGTCCGCTTGCGGGTACGCGCCGGGGACTGGACTCATCTCTTTATCTCTCTGGTTGGGGGGGGGTCTTTCTATTGCTCTCCTCACCTTTACGTTCTCTCTCGTTCTCTCCTGAGCGCCTTTGGGTGCTTTCGTATGGGAGTTTGTCTGCGAGCTGCTCCGCATAGCACGAGTTCGTCCGTCTTTCGCTCATCGGGGCCTCCTGCCCAGCCTCTTCACAAAGTCTCACACTGAGCCACCAACTCAAGTGCTTATTCGTACGCATATATAGAACTCTCTCGCACATCCCCGTGCGCACGCATCGAGGAGAGCCTGACCGCATGTACGACATCCCTCACATGGGAGTGTATATACATATGTTTTTCGTTTGCTTCCGTGGACTTAACGCATATACGCACACGTTGACACGCGTATTGGGCACTCTTCCCTTGCCTTGCCTTTGCTTCACCTCCACCGCTACCAAATAAAAAGGAAGAAAGATCATAATCGCGTGGACGTGAAGGCACCCGCGTGCCCACTGACACACAGCTACGT
Source organism: Leishmania infantum JPCM5 (assembly GCF_000002875.2). NCBI lineage: Eukaryota > Euglenozoa > Kinetoplastea > Trypanosomatida > Trypanosomatidae > Leishmania > Leishmania infantum. The sequence goes on from NC_009402.2 coordinate 686,051, forward strand.
ACACGCACACATTCATACCTGACCGTGACGTTGCCCATCGCTGTCTCCCTCTCCCTTCAATATCCTTTCACTTGGGCCGATCGGTGAGGGCGCTTTCCCCGCCTCCTTTTTACCACTCCTCGCATCTCGTCGTTTTGTTTATTGGTGAGTTCGCCGTCTTTACCTCGTCTTGTGTTGTGACGTTTCCGCCTTGCCCTCCGTTTGTGCGCGCGCCGTCTTTTCCAGTTTGTCACGCGAGCTTCACCCCCGTCCCTTTCCCAGTCTCGGCGTCTCTCTCTTCCCCCACCTTCCGGTCGAGCTGCTTATCTGCGTGATTCACAACGAAGGCGCTGCCTTCGGTCTCCATCGGCCTTGGCCCATCTACCCCGCATCTTGGGAGTTTTTCGGGCAGAACGGAGGGCAGCGCATCGCACACGAGGAGGAGAAAGGAGAGCAACACAGCATCAAAACAAAACGAGGGCGATCGCGGGGTGGGTGGGTGGAACACATCTCAGAACCTCCTTTGCGTCATTGGCAGCTGCTGGTTGCTGCTGCCGCTGCCACCGAGACGCTGACGCGTGAGGCGCGTACAATCCAGTGCCGATTCGAGCGAAGCGCGTTTTACTCTCTTCGTTGCTCTGTCGAACACGGTGCCGCTGCGCGACCTCCTTTTTGTTTTGTTTCGTTGCACATCTCTTCTTTCGTTGTTCTTCCCCCATTGGTTGGCGCCACAGTGGCTGTTTCGGCGCACGCCTGTGCCTGCACCGCCATGTCCTGCGACGCGGGGTCTCTCATCTCCGTCAAGGGCAAGCGGGAGGGAGAGCTAGAGATTACGCACTACCCCACGAAGCTCACCTGCTCCTTTTGCGTGTCTCTCGCCGAAAAGCGGCGAGGCGAGGCGCTCTTTCTTCTCTACCGCCTGCGCGTCAAGGAGTCGTCCATCCTCTTCTCGAAGACGTACGGGCTGCTGGGCCATGACAAGGCGGGCCAGGCGCAGCCATCCACATGGGATGAGATTGCCCTTTACGCGCAGCCGGCAGTGATGGAGATGGGCAAGCTATCCACGATTCGTGTGGAGTACGTCACGATCGCCGAGGCTGAGGCAAGGGGGCTTATCGAGCGGGGTGAGGTGGAGAAGGAGTTTTGCCGACCATTTTTCACACGCGGGGGCACGAGGCACTATGAGGTGAAGTGCACCTTCCACGACGCCTCGCCACAGACAGTGGACAGAAATGGCAAAGAAACACGCGGTATCGGCGAATTAGCCGGTGGGTCCCGTGTCACGAGCGCCGCTACGGCGGTGACACTGTTCACGGCGGCGTGTCTCGTTGTAGGAGTTGTAGCAGCGCGGCGACGCGGCGTCACCTGGGAGAGCGCCGCGCGAGCCGTGCATAGCTGGACTGGAGTGTAAGATCCATTATAGTTGATTAGCGGGCTCACAGCACTACTGTGGGACATTGAAAAGAGCACTATCGATCCTTTGTGCGACCAGACTATTCGTCGGTGTTTCTCACCGCACCATTACTCTCCTGATTCAATCTGCCATCTCTTTCTCGCTGAGTCTGCGCATCGCGCAGCTCCCTCTGCTGCAGGAGAGCACACACAACGAGAACCCTGCCAGCACGTTCGCGCGCTTGAGGGAGAAGCAAACACACACGAAAAGAAAAAGATTTGCTTGCATACGCCCGTTTGTGTGCCAGCGATGTGGTTACTGGTCGAAGACCGGTGTATGCGACGCTCATCGGTTTGGCCTTTTGAGGTCCTCGTCGCGCATCTTTGCGAATCAGCGAGCGTGACTGTCACCCTCTTTCTCTCTCCCTGTATGGCGTGCAGCACTTTAACGGATTGAGGACAGCTCTGGGTTTTCTGCCACGCTCTGGCCTCGCGAGGGGTGTGCTTGTAATGCGCGTTCTGTGCGTCACGCGTTGCTGGCTTGTGTACAGTCGTTGTTTGCTGCCTTTTCCTTTCGTCCTCGTTTTGCTCCCATTTTGCTTCTCTTCACGCGCTGGCTGCTGCTTCTTCCGTGGCCCCTCTCTGCTTGTGGGCAGGCATGCTTGACAGCACAAGATGAGAGAAGTGCGCTTGTACTGCTAGCCAGTGTGAATGATGCTTTCATTGTTGTTGTCGTGGCCGGATGTCGCTGGCCCTGTGCGTCGCAGCGGCACACACCCTCTCTTGTCCCTTTCCTTTGCGGATGGACCGGCGCACCGTTGCGCGCGCGCGCGGGTCCACGGGCTCACATGGTTGTCCGCATTGATGGACTTGCTCAGAGAGCGATAGAGGGAAGGGAGGGGAGAGACGTGCGGCTTTTCATCGTGTTCTGTTAGCTTGTGCGTGTGTCTTCGTGCGTGTCTTTTAGCTCCTTTGTGTGTTGCCTCTCTTCGACTTCTCATTTCGAACAGACCACTGGGCGGCAACGCAGGTGGAGCTGTCATCGCAGTGATGGCGTCCTTGTGGGTGCGCTGCACGATGATGATGCCTCGCCACAGGCTTGCTGCTCTTTCCTCTTGCACGCGCACCACGGTGTACTCGTCTCTGTTGCGGCGGTGTCAACTCACAGCACGTCCTTCCGCAGTACGTCGCTCGATGAGTAAAGGGAGCGATCGCTAGCATCGCAGAGTCCCACAACATGCGTTCTTTGGCACCTCTGTCTCTGTGTGTCCGTGCTGCTGTGGTGAAGCTCTCTGCCAGCCGCCGTGCCGATTCCACGCAGAATAGCAGTGCTGAGAGGATCCCGGTCACTGTTGCCTTCAGGCTTCGTCCGCTGTGCGTGGCCCTCCCCCGTGTATACACCTCTCGCCTCTGTTTCTCTCCATGGCTTTCTTTGCCGCTTCTACTGCAGCCGGCGTTCCGGTTTGCAGGCACATCTGTACAGGGCGGCTGGGTGGCTCGGAGGCGCCGACAAACCTGTTATCACGGAGAACCAACATCACGCGCACGTACCATCACACACACCCACCCACACACACAAAAGGGAAAGGCAAAGAAGTAGTGGATATCGCGCCGCGCGACGTGCCCACACGCTGCAACGCTACAGTGCGTTCTTCCCATAGAAGTTGCCTGCACTCACTTACAAGAATATATATTTTTTTTTTTATAGAGTACACTGCAAAAGGACGAGGGTATCGAGGGCGCACGCCTTCAGCATGTCTTTGGTGTTAGTCCTCGAAGCCACGTACGCAACAACGCCTCGAACACGTACACCTGCACCAAGTATAGGCACTATTTTGTCTTTCCCGTGTGTGTGTCTGCGCGCGCGCAGTATTGCTCCGGCTGCTTTCTCAAACGCACCAAACGAAGCGTGACTCAAAGAGGAAGCCGATGAGTCAACGCCGCGTCGAGGTGGCGGTGCGCGTTCGACCCGACACGGAATCGCGCCATAACTCGTGTGTCTCCCTCAATCATGCAACCCGTCACATAAGCGCGCAGGACGACACCGGCGCCAACGCGCTGACTGGGCGCCGCTCTTACAAGGAGGACTTTCTCTTTGATGAGCATGTGAGCAACCGAGCTGTGTTCGAGGAGCTGGTGCTGCAAAAGATGCGCGCAGCCACCCCAGAACACCCCGACACGCTGTGCTTCCTTGCCTACGGCCACACAAGCAGCGGCAAGACCTATACCATAGCGGGCAGTGAGCAGGAGCCCGGCATTCTCGCGCTCTGCGTCGAGGAGCTGCTTCGGGGCGAGGGTGTGGTCGAGGTGGCGATGCTGGAGGTGTATCTGGAGTCTGTGAACGACCTTCTCGCGCACGGAGAGCCGCGGCACATCCGCCGACGGCAAGGCATGCAGGGCCCGGTGATTGTAGTGGAGGGACTGACGACGTGCTCCCTCACATCTGTGGAACAGTGGAATGCCGTAGCCGCGTACGGCATGAGTTCACGCCGCACCGCGCCGACGGAGCGCAACCCCCGCAGCAGTCGTAGCCACGCCATCTTCACGATCAAAAGTCGCGGAGTGCGTCTCTGCTTTGTTGACTTGGCCGGGAGTGAGCGACAGACCGTCTTCTCCCCTCAGCTCAACAAGGAGAGTATCAGCATCAACAAATCACTCTCCCGCCTGAGCACCGTGCTGGAGGCTCTGAGCAACCAACGAGTAGCCCAGGACGGAACTCGCTCCTATGTAAACTTCCGAGACACCACCTTGACAGTGCTCCTGCAGCGCTACCTGACCGGGGCGTCCATGACCACCTTTCTCGCATGCGTGCATCCGAGCGCAGACTACTACCAGGAGACGCTCAGCACTCTTCGCTACACTCAGCGGCTGAAGCGCATCCGCACCCGCGTCACCAAGGTCGATGAAGGCGAGTGGAGTGGAATGAGGGTCAGTGAGCACCAGGTGCTGCTCGATGAGCTGAATCGCCTACGTGAGCAGATGAAGGTGAGCGAGAACGTTACCAAGCTCGTTGAGGCAACCCATCGGCGCCGCATCGCAGAGCTGGAACACACGCTGGCAAAGCAGGGGGGATCACATGACGGTGCAGCTGGTGCTTCCGCGCCGCTTTCGTCCGCTCCCAGAGAGATGAACGCCAGACGCGCGAGGGACACGCGGCGGGTAGCGGGCTGGCTGCTCAGCCGCGTCTTGGGCGATCTGCCAGAGCTGAACGTGGGCTACGACGATTACTTTGACGCCTACTTTCCTCCGTCCGTCCAGGTTATCGGGTACGTGTCAGCCATGGCGAGCCTCGTGCCGCGCATCGCCAGCGACGACCCCCTCGCATTTCTTGACGTCGGTGACTTGGCCATGGGCCTCTCCATGCTAGACGCTGGCGTCCCCCCACTCGTTCGACTGCACAAGTCTGTCTGCAGTGACCCGAGTAGCTGGGAGGGGTGCGAGTGGGATGGTACCCAGAACATGGTTTACGTGCTCGCCTTCTTTGAGTACCACCCCACGGCCATGTCCTCCGCCACTGCCGGGGATGCCGCTGGCATGGAGGAGGCTCTACCGTGCTGTGGTGGCTACACGACGTCCGCGCCGCTGCTGCCGATAGCGACGGTGCTCTGCGTGGCAGCGAGCACGACTCGCCGCGTCAAAGAGGAGGTGCTGCAGCGCCTCGTCGACTTGCAGTGTGAGCAGCACGAGGCAGTCGCGGAGCAGGCCAAGACTGGCGCACGGTCACCTTCGCTGTCGTCGACGATGCTATCGTCTCGCCAAGCTGGCTTTCCTTCAGCGGCGTCGCTTCTCGACGCTTCTGACATGCGAAACGTGAGTGAGGCAGAGAGTGACGACGACGCCTCTGCTTCCACTGGCAGCACTAGTGGTGGTGCGCTACTCGCGCTGGAGGCTCGCTGTCAAGCGGCCGACACGCCCCACATTGCGACACCGTTTCAAGAGGAGGAGGGCAGCGCCAGCGGAGGCTGCAGCTGCGACTCGTGCGAAGAGGCGCGCGCAGCGATGCGGTCAGCCGAGGTGCACCGCCACCTCGCTGGCGAGCTCACCTCCCCTTCAAGGCCGTCGGCGCCGCCGCCACGAGCGCGCAACGCGGAAGAGTCGGCAAAAGTGAGGGGTTGCACTGCGGCGGCAGTGTCGTCCCCGCTGTTGATGCCGGCAACATGTAAGTCATTTTCCCCCTTGCGGCCTTCCGGCACCTCGTCGGCGCCTTTGCCGCCTGCAGACGAGTTTCCACCGGGGCACACCAGTAAGCGACGTAACAGGACCGCTGGTGAAGGCAAGACCGTGAAGATGCAGTCGTGCCAGGGGTGCCGCTCTATGTGAGGGCAGTAGCGGCGCGACACCGTGCACAAACATCCACTGAATGCCCCCCTCCCCTCCCCCCTCCCCCGACAGAGTCCTGATGAGGTGCGCGCTCGTAAATCTTTGCGCTTCACTGCTCAGCACACACACGCACGGCAAAGACGCACGCCTCTTGCGGCTTTCAACGTGATGGACCGCCGAAAGAGAGCGCACATGGGGTGCTGAGTCGCGGAGGATTCTCTCTGTCTGTGCACTCCCCCCGCTCATGCACCACTTCCCCACCACAGAACGAGGAGAAAACGAGCGGGCGTAGAGCGACGTTGCGCACGAGAGCGAAGAAGAGGAAGCGCTCAGCTCTGCCCTTCGCGGCGCAGCGAAGGAGAACTTGTCTTCCGCAACACCTACCGAGTGCGGCAGAACCCTCTTCGTACCTCGCCGCCAAGCCCGGGTGCACGACTGCGTAAGTGGTATGCGACATACTTCCCGAGTGCCGGCAGGAATGTCTGCACATGTGTCTGTGACTCTCATTTCCTTTCCTTTTATTCTTCACCCTTTTCTACTCATCGCTGTTGATGCCTTTTCGCGGCACGCCTTCACCGGTCTCTCACCCCGTTTCTGTCCCAGAACACCAGCACACGACACATCACGTCGCAGCCATGGCTGTCACCAAAGAGAAGAAGTCCTTCAAGAAGTTTGCCAAGAAGCACTTGGCCGGCGTCATCGAGACCCGCCGCAAGACTGCCAAGTCCAAGAAGGAAAAGCTTGAGCGGTTGGAGAGAAAGAAGGCGCGTGAGGCGAAAAATGCGGCCAGGGAGGAGAAGGAGCACATGGATCAGCTGGAGCGGCTGAAGGACACTGACCCCGAGTTCTACTCCTATCTTGAGGAGGAAGACCCGACGCTGCTGGAGTTCGGCAAGGAGGACATCGACGTCGTGGAGGAGAACGACGGCAGCGACGCGGAGACGGAGATGGACGACGAAGAGAGTCGCGGAGGTGAGAACGACGAGGACAACGGGGAGGCGGACGGCGGTGATGAAGAGGGCAGCGACGGCGCGGCGCCGCGCCGTGGCCGTATCACTCGCGAAGAGGTCACGCAGCTGACGAGCGCCGGCAGCGGTGTGGAGTCATGCATCGACGTCTTCGTCTCCGCTGTTCGTGAGCTTGGTTATCAGGTCAAGGAGCACCCTCGGCCTCAGTCCACTCGCAAGTTCGAGGAGCCGGCTCTGGTGAAGGAGGCGCTGGTGTCGGTGGCGCAGCATGTTGGCAAGCAGCTCAGCACCTTCATCACGGGCAAGGGTTCCTTCAAGTCGCACAAGACGCGCATGCTAGTGAAGCGTCTCCTCATGGCTCTCTCGTCTGTGATTGGCGAGGGCAACATCGACGCCGTCTTGTCCGCAAGCCTCCTTCATGCCATCGTGCCCTTTGTGCCGCTGCTACACTACGTGCGTGGCGTTACCAAGACGGTGCTGAAGGCGTCGCTGCATCTCTGCGCCGCTCCTGAGGAGTCGGTGCGCGTCGCGGCTTACATGGTGGTGCGCTCTGTTGCAACCCGCGCGGCCGGTACGCGCTCCATGTACCAGTCGACAGCCTTCAAGGGCATCTTTCTCACGCTCATCCGCACTGCCCACCAATACAACATCCACAACCAAACCACGGTTGCTTTTCTCATGAACTGCGTCGTAGACCTCTACGGCACTGACATGGAGGCCGCGTACCAGCACACCTTTGTGTACCTGCGCCAGCTGGCCATCTACCTGCGTGCAGCGTTGCAGCAGCAGACGCAGAGCAACGTTCGCGCCGTAGTCAATTGGCAGTACCTGAATGCGCTGCGCACGTGGGGGGCAGTGGTGTCGACGTACTCGGAACCGAATCAGCTAGGGCCGCTCATCCACCCCGTCGTGCAGATCGCCACGGCCCTGATGGACCTCTTTTCCTCGCCACGCATGTTTCCGATGCACCTCCAGATTATTGAAGTGCTGAACCACATCGCTAGTCGTGCCGACGGGCTCTACATCCCTGTCGCACCGTACCTGCTCCGCATTCTGACCTCTCCGAGTGTTGCCCTCTCACACGCTCAAAATGGCGTCTCGTCTAGTGCAGACCGGGTCGACTTGCTTTTCACCATCCGCGTAAAGAAGTCGCAGGCGCGCAACAGTGTCTACCATCGCGACGTCTGGAACGAGGCTCTGTACCTCCTCACCGAGCACCTTGCCACCCACAGCCACATCGTGGGCTTCCCCGAGGCCTTCTGGGCGGTTGAGAGCACGCTGCGCAAGCTCAGGACGCAGGTGCGTGTGCCGAAGGTGCACTCTAGCATCAACAACCTGCTGCGTCACATCCAGACGACCTCGCAGAAGATCAAGGCGAAGCGTGACCAGGCCAACTTTGGCCCGTGCGATCTTGCCGCAGTGAAGCAGTTCGAGGACGAGCTGAAGCAGAAGGGGAGCGCACTCGCGTCGTACTACCACACTATGCGGCAGCAGCGCATCGACGACCTCGCCGCGAAGCACAAGGACGCTTCAGGCGAGCGCGTCACCCTTGAGTCTGTTGCGGGGAAGCACAAGAACAGTCGAACGGCTGATGGCAAGCGGAACCGCCCGCAGGTGCGCCGCGACGCGTAAGGTGCGTAGCAGACCATCGAACGGTAACAGACCTGTAAACGCCACTTCTGAGGCGCCGCTTGGGTGTAATGTTGCGCCTGGGCAAGGCAGAGGCGCTCCCCATCTTTCTTGTTCCCCTTTCCGCGGATGTGCGTGCCACCGGGGCGTATCGTAGCGTTCCTTTTCCCCTCTGCGGGTGGTAATGATGATTGGGGTATGCGCGTGCTAGCGAAAGTGGATAACAACCTAATGCGACTAAAGAAATGCTTCTCTGTGCGTTCTTTCTTTTGTTTGGTGTTCTCTTTTCGGCCGTCAGCGCTTCAGCCTGAGCACGTCTACGTGTGCTGTGCCCTGGCGATGATTGCCTTTTTGGCCATTGTTTTTGTGGGTATGAGTGTGTTCTGGGGCACCGCTGAGTAGTGGCGGTGCGGCTCGCGGGCCTGTTACCGCCGTAAGAGAAAGCGCGTCAGCAGAAAAGAAAGATTACCCAAAAGGAGGGCTGCGCATATGAATGTGCGGTGCGCGAGACAGTCCCAGCGACATGAGCGACGCCACAGAGACTTGCTTAATATCGCTACCAAAACATTGGTGACAGTGAGAGATGCACAGCTGAGCCAACGCACAAGCTCTACAGTCGGCTTTTTGTGTGCTGACCTGCTAGGCCGCTCAACGCAAACATAGCTGGAGGGGGGAGGGGGCAGGTTGCCGTGCGGCTCGCTGTTGTCTTGTCTCTCTCTTTCTCTTGGCAAGCGCGCAAGTGGCCCAGCCGCTTTCGTTGCCTTCAATCTGTTCCATTCACTATCCATCTCGTATGCCCCCCCCCCCTCCCCCCTCCTCTCTCCTCCACTCCCCTTCTCCGTGTTCGTGTCTCGCTACTTTCGCCTCCTTTTCAAGTCATCACAGTCGCTGTGGTGAGCCGAACACGCGCATCTCCCTCGTCACAACATCCACAGGCACGCACGCGCGCTGAACCATTCAAAAACGCGGACTAAGGCCGACGCGCTTGTAGCCGAGGCGTGGCTTGCATCAAAGTCCTGCCCTTACTGGCCTGCGCATGTGCCTGCCTCTCCGCCGAGCTGTGCGTTTGTCTGTCTGCCTGTCTGTCACTCTCTCTCTGTTCCCTGAACATCTGCATCAGTCATTTCTCTCATTTCCATCGTATCTCCTCCCCACGCCCTGCCTTTTTCTGTCCTTGTTGCGCACGCTCTTCAGCTGGTCCAGCTGGCATACTTCGTCGCGCTTCCATTTTTGTGTGCCTCTGCTCGTGTGCGCCTTGCGGTCAAACGTGGGGGGGCTCGGCGCACTCTAGTGTCCCCCTTTCCACTGAGCACGTGCGTGGGTCCTCGGACTCCGCGCATTCTTATGTGTGACATTTTGTTGTCCCCGCAGCCCCTCTCCTCCCTCCCTCTCTCTCTGGCAGGTGCGGCATCTCCCCTCGCCGGCTCTTTGCTTCTGTGCCGGTTGCAAAACACGCCATCCAGTCGGCTTTCCTGCCATTTGACAGACGAGCGCTCTTTTTTTTTGCTCTGCTCTCTTCGTGGCTGTTGTTCTCTGTTCTTTCGCCCCTGCCTCGCTCTCGCTCTCTTTCTCTGCGCGTAGCACACCAGCCCACCAACCTGACGGCTCGCACCTCTCACAGATCCCACGCGTGGGCGATCCCCTGCTGCAGACCCGCGCAGTAATCGCAGGGGCACCGCTGCACCTGCTCTGGCAACGGCGTGGCCCCCCTCTTTTCCCGGCTTCCCTTTGTTCGCTTGCGGACGCGCTTTTCTTGCGGAAGACTCTGCCGTTTTCGGCCACCCTCGTCCGTCTTTGTGTGTATGTGCGCTCATCGATTCTCGTCGTCATGGACTCGCTGTACAACTGGAATGACTCGACCAAGATCGGGGTGGCCTTTACCGGCCTTGGCATGTTCTTCACGTTCATGGGCATCGTGATGCTCCTGGACAGCATTCTTCTCACAATGGGGAACTTCTTGTTTGTGGCCGGTGTGGCGATGGTCATGGGACCACAGCGGTGCAAGGCGTTCTTCATCGCGCGCCAGCGCGCATCTGCGTGCTTCTTTGTGGGCATTTTGTTTGTGATTCTCCGTTGGTGTTTTATTGGTCTGTGCATTCAAGGCTTTGGCGCGCTGAACCTATTTGGCAACTTTTTCCCTGTACTAGTGCGCGTGTTGGAGTCTGCCCCTGTCATTGGCCCTATAATCTTATCTGCCCCAGTCCAGAAAGTGCTGTCTCTCATGCGCGTCAACGATGTGCGAAACCTGCGGAATGTTTAGAGCTGTGCGCCTGCGCTTTCCGCCTCCCCCTAGATGACTGACAGTTGCAGCACTGCGACGTCAAGTCGTTTGGAGAGAGGGGTGGAGGGGGTGCAGTAGTGCGGTGATGAAGGGTGGCAGCCCGACAAGTGCGGAAAGGTGCGGGTCCTTTAGTCGCTCGATTGCGATACTGCCTTTGAAGAGAAAGATCGCGCAGGACCCTTCAGACACTGATACGCGGTGCCATACAAGTCTCGTTGTGCCCCGCCGCGTCCATGTGCGTCTCCTTCGTCGCCTCACTTCTTCATAGCCTCTGTGCTCACTTGCACATCAGCTCTCCATCGCGGGATGCGTGAGGACTGGGCGGGTGTCTGTGTGCGACCGTGGGTTGTATGCTATTCCTTCTTTGATGCTGTCCTCTGGTATCGCAACTTGGGCGTCCACCTTCCTCCGTGCTCGCGTGCATGGCGCATGCGAACACCTATACAGAAAAGCCATGGCGCGTATATGCGCAACCAAGATACACCCACGCAAGGCCAAGCGTCTCTCTGTCGATGACACCTCTTCTCCGATACTACGTTTAAGCGTGCTGCCGAGGCATCGTTTGTCCGAGGGATGATGAGTGCGCATGTCTACTCCTCTGTGCGTTGCTACCCACTTGTCAAGCGTGTTTTTGTAGCTTTAGGAAGAAAGCCAAAGGGCAAACCATCAGGCTGGTGTTCCTCTTGTTGCTCATGCCCGCTTTCATTTGCAGATCGCTACCCCTGCCACGGAGCCTTGAGGGTGAACCAGCTAAGAAAGTCAGGATAAGGCGCACCCCCGGTGCTTCATGCCCCCCCCCCCCGCTCCTCCGTCTGCACTCTGTTTCGCTCCCCCCTTTCTCCTTTCCCAGCCTTCTGCTGCTTGCTCACTTTCGGTGCGCACGTCTCATGCTGTGCAAACGAAAGGGGACACCAGAGAAGACGTGCCCCCTCCCTCGCTCTATCACCCGCCGATTCGCGCTCCAGCAAAAGATGGAATTGACTGTAGGGAATAGGCAAGTGCTAGTGACTGCACACAAAACGTACAGTGAGCCAGATGGGCTGGATAGTCTTCGAGCGTTCGCTCAGTACCCTCCGCTGCGCACCTACCTGGCCGACTGTGCGGAGAGCGGTCCCATCCCTGAAGCCGTTGTAGTGCGGCGCCTGCACCGTGTGGCGCATCGTATTACTGGCGCCGTGGCCGACCTGGTCTATCGGGACGCATGCAGCGGCACGCAAACAGAACGTGCACTGCACCTTACCAACGCCCATCCGGCTGTGCTGCTGCCCATCGTTACTGTAAAGGAGCAGCGCTACGCATTGCTGGCGCGGCAGGCGGAGGTATCTCAAGGACTCGGAATTGTCACCACGGCGATGCGTGGTGTTGTGAATGCCGAGGGTGGCTTCGCCAGTGACACCTATGGCAGTGCGCTGGAAAAGGTCGGAATTCGACTTGCGGATGCAACTCCTCTCTCATCTACTGCTTTTACCATAGGCAACGAGGGCGAGCCCGCCATTCGTCTCTTCACTCTGACCGTGGCGTGCGATGAGGAGCAGGCAGAGCAGCTTCATGAGGACCCGCGTTTAGCACTGGTGGCGCTCAAGGACGTCTTCGGCGCAGGGGATGCCGCAGCGTCCCTGGCAGTGTCCTTGGTCTCGGCCACTGCCTAGTTGCACCGCACACTGAAGGAAGAGGGACAAGACTCACGGCTAGTGCAATTACCGGCGGTCTTTTTCTTGGTCTGCCGGCATCGTTTTCCCCTCTCTCTCTCAGACGTCGTGCGACGTTGTGATGTCTCTATCACGTTCTTTTCCCATTTACGTTTCGATTGTATGTCTCATCGCCCCCTTCTTGCGAGCGTCCGCGTGTATGAATCCCTCTCTCATGTACAGCCAAATCACACTTGCACCTGTTTGTGCGCATGCCTGACTTCCGCCCTTCTCTTGCTTCTGTGTGGCCCTTACCCCCTCTCGCCCTCACATTTGTGTGCCGCCCGATGCGACCGCCAAAACGACGCTGACATCACTGCCGTTTGGAGAAGCGCCTTGGTGGCCACCCATCGCATCTTTTCCGTAGCATGGCTTAAAGAAACGCTGCGCACGTTGACTGTGATCAAGCTCTCCTTTGCAGATGAAAGCTCCAGTGTGTCCTACGGAGGACCCCGCAGTGGCCGAGCGTTACCGTCGATGTCCCGTTGTGCTTGCAGTACCGTATGGTGCAGGCTTCCTCCGAGATGGGGGACTCGCAACCGGTGCAGTATCGAAACTTGTGCACTGCCCTCGACAGAAAAAGGGTAGTCTCTCTCTCTCCCCTTCACGCTCGCTACTTGCCCCCCCCCTCCTCCTCGCGTTTTCTTGAGTTGCACGCCGTGTGCCTGGCTCTTTTGCAGGCGCTAGCGAGCCTGCATTCGCGTGCTATGAAATTTCAGCGTGATTGATGTCGTTCTCGTGCACTGGCTGCACCTTTTCCTTCGCCATGAGAGTGACATACATCGTTCGCTCTGGGCCGAATAAACAGACGAGTCAAAGAAACCGTTGCGGAGAGAGAGGCAGACGTCCATAGAGCACACACGCACACTTGCACTTGCGCTGACGCTTTCACGTGTCTACTCCAGTCGCCTCATCAGCGCTGCTTTTTACCACTCTTTCCATCTCACGTGCGCCTGCCGCCCCCCTCTCCTCCTCGCGTTGCCGGCATGCATGCAGAGCGACTGCGACATCTACCTCTCTCTCTTTTCTTGTTTCCGAAGCGTGTCTGCGACTGCGCACATCTTCTCGTTTGTGAGCAGCGGCGTGTGGGACCCTCTAAAGTGTCCTTTCTTTTTTCCACTTCTCTACGTTTTTTTTTTTCGTCTCTCTCACGTGCCCTGACAATGCCGGCCACCACACGCTGGCGTCATGATCCAATACTCACTCGTTGTGATAATGCCGAGCAGCCTGCAGCCTGCAGCCTGCCCTCTGGTGCGGCTGCGGGCTCTCTGGCGCCGGTGGACAGGGCTTGGCTGGCGCTGTGCCGAAGAGACGTATAGCCATGCTCACGCCTGGACCAGCCCACTACGAGTCCTGCCCGCGTATTCAGCACGTACACGCATCCACCATCTCTTCTCCTGCTGTTACTGCGCTGCGGTGATGTCGTGCGTAGTTCTGGGCCTCGGCTGCTGTGTATGCGCAGTAGAATGGCAGTGGGCTGGGCGACGCCGAAGGGCGTCGGTGGACCCCGCTCCCTGTCATTGCCGCCGTGCGACACAGCGGTGGGTGGGCTGCGGTTACGTATGCGTGTATAGGTGCTGACTTGTTCGTGGTGGGGTGGACACGTTGGAAACGGAAGAAGGTGCCTTTTCTAGGCGGTAAAAGGTAGTGGCGCACAACACACTTTCCCGCTCGCTTTTTACTTCCCGCCTTTTGTGCTGCAGTGTGACTTGTCAGTGTTGTAACGTACATGTGCCTATTCGCGGGTGCACCTCATTGGGTCAACGTACGAGTGCAGCGACGGCAAAAAAAAATCAAGGTGAAAAGCACATCCCAGTAGCAACTCTTGCACACGACATCCTTGGCAAGCACCACAGTGTCGCCCTTTCACGTATTCGCGGCTCTTGCCAAGGGATCCGAGAATGCTGGCCGCAGCGGTTTGACAGTGCGGGTGCGACGTTACAAGCGACGCCTCACCAATGAAGAGTTAAGCACGCAAACGCGTGAGCCACATGGAGATACCTTGCGCGCACAATTGCTGCGGTACGCGCTGTGCGCGCGCTCTCGTGGTGCCTTCCCTTCCTTACTCCTCCCCCACACCTTCAGTGGCGATCCCTTTCGCCTTCCGTTACGCACCCTCTTCTCTCCGCATCTGCCCGCATGCTCCAAAGCAAGTACCTTCTTTCATTCTATGCCACACTACACCGACGCTCTGTACGGCAACTCTTGCGCAGCCTCGCACCATTTTCTCTACAACGGAGACGAGAAAGAGGCATCATAATAATTCCATGACCGCCGCCATGGACCCCGACGCACCGTCGGTGCTCACGAGCGAGGTGTACAACGCTGCCGAGGTAATCTTCAATATGTTGCAGAACAAGGAGAAGCTTGTGTCTTTCCTCGACTGCACAACTCTTCTTCGTGGCATGGGGATGAACCCGACTCACGAAGACATGGACAAGCTGAAGGAACTCATGGCACAGCCCATCCTCCGACTAGAACAGTGGCGCCGAGAGGAGGAGCTGAAGCGCGAAAAAGAGCGGCGCAAAGAGGAAGCGCGCGAGCGGAAGGGCAAGGCTCGCGCGAGCGTCGCCCTTGGGAGGAAGTCGATCGTGAAGAAGGTCACTGACCCTGCAGCTGAGGCAGCACCCGTGGACATCACACCTGCTGAGGAGATTAAGAACATCGACTGGAACATCTTTATCAGGTGCACGGAGATGATTTTTCGAGATCGTATGCGCGAGGAGCGCGCGGTGCTAGAGGCACTGAAAGTTTTCGCCGGAGACTCGTCCGCAATCATGTCGCGCGACAGGCTCATCGAAATTGTCACCACCAACGGCGACAATGTTTTCACCCCGACAGAGGTAAAGATGTTAGTTGCGATGCTTCCGGAGAGCTGCCCGGTAAAGGAGTGGGCAAGGCGCATTGAGGGTACATACGTGGCCCCCACGCAGGAGGAGATCGACGCCGCTGCCATGCGCGAAATCGAAGCACGCCGCCAACAGGGAGCAGCAGAGAAGCAGGAGACGGAGAAGGATCCGTTGGAGGGATTGTGAGGCAAGCAGATCTTTTTGTTTACCTTTCCATTGCTTGCCTGGTAGAACCCGGCTAGCACTACGCCTAACTCCTGGCATCGGTGACATCACCACCTCCTGAACCTCCCAACACTTCCCCGCGCTTCTCCCCCCGCTGCCATGAGATCCATGGCAAAGGAAAGTCAACGAAAAGGAGAGAGCCCTCGGATGTACAGTTTTCCTCCACACCATGTCCTTGCAATCTCGACTGTAGATACCCTTCTGTGCTACAGCATGCTGTGACATACATGCGCTCGAGTGAGCCCCTGCGCGCGTGGGTCGCCGACACCGCTGCTCAACACTCACCCACTCTCTCTCCATGAGTGTTACTCCCACCCGTTCCCATCGCTCATGATGACCGTGCATTCATTATATCGACTCTCGTGTCACTCTGTTGTGGCCACGCGCGCTGCACTCCACTCTCTGCTATCCCCTTTACCTGCTCGCTATTTGCTCACCTTCATCACTTCTCACCACCCGCGCGGGAACACACATCCACATGCTCATTCACGCATACACGAGACCTCCTGCAACGCGTTCACTATCAAGTCTCCCCCTCTCTGACGCTCCGCTTTGGCTTGTCTTCTCTCTTCGAGCCCGCGTCCGTTTCGTGTGCCACTGCCACTCGCGCATTCATTCTTCGTGCCATCAAGCATCCTCTGGCTGTGCGCCTGACTTCTGTGCCGCTGCTGCGTTGCTCTCTACACCCGCTATTTGCCGCTTCTCCACCACCTCTCACCCTCAGCAAGCCCACCGTTTTTCATTCAGTAGTCTTCACAGGGATTGTGCTGCTCGATTTCACCGTCACGAACAATGTCCGAGATGAACCTCATTGTGAACATTACGTGCAACCCGCCCGTCATCTCCATCTTTGGGCCCATCAAGGAGAGCACGATTGATCGCCTTAACGAGACGATTCCGAATTCCTGTTCTACCACCAACACCGGCAAGACGCCGTTTGCACTGGTGCGCAAGGATGACCCTCCGCACTGGTTCGGCGAGTTGCGCACTCAGTTTGCCACTGAGGATATCGGCACATCGATGCTATTCATCTCGGTTCTGGACGCGCTCGAGGAGGAGGGTGTCTGGAAGTTGCGGGGCAGCACCTCCTTGAGCCACGACTGCAACAAGACCACCTACAAGTTCTTCTTTGTCCGCGGCGCTCATTAGCTCTTCTCCTGCGCTAAAAAGCAGCTCGTTTTGAATGCGTTTGTCTCACGCGGATCTGCGGCTGCAGCGCCAGCACCGCCATGGGGGCTACTCGTGTCGAGGTGGCCTATTCGTGTTTCTCTGTGAGTCGTTGAGGCAAAAGCCAATCCCTGCCTTCTCTCTTTGTTTATGTACATAATGCATAGCGCTAATTCACCAGCGCAACCGACGAATTGGAGGTAAACGAAAAAGCAAAGGAGGTGGTCCGAACGGGATAGAGCGGATGGGGACGCTGGCGCCGCCAATGCTATAGCGAATGCACACCTCTCCTAGCGCTCTTCTTTCGGCGTTCGTTTCTTTTTCTCTTGCTGACATGACGAGAATGTAATGATTTGTCATTTCCAGTTTTTTTTTTAGCTGATACCCACCCTACCACACTCCCTCGCTCTTCATGTTTAGCACTTGCCGCCGCGTCTTCATCGCATCGGTTTTCTTTTCTTCATGTTCTCGATTGAATTTCTGCGCCCCACCCTTTCTCTCTTTTCACTGTTATGCCCCTGCCCCAGTGCTGTTTGAGCTGAGGCGGTGACGAGTGGGTTTAGGCGTGGGGCCCAGTGGGTGACAGATCCGCCAAAAAAAAAGCGAACAAACAAACAACGAACCCCGGAGAGCAAACACACGAAAGGATCACTTTTTCTCTCTTTTCCTTTTCGCTAGCCTTGGCGCCACGCTAGCCGGATGGGGCCTTGCCTACGTCATCTCTGGCGTACAGTGGTGTGGCGGCTCGTGCTTCGCAGAGGGCGCACAGTTTTCAAACGTATGTGGGGCACCACCCTACTTGACCGGCTCATTATCGCTCTCTCGCCGAAGGAGGTGTCTCGGTGCGCGCGCTCTCGGCTCCCCTCACCTCAGCTGCAATCGGGTACCGCTGCCTCTCCTGCACATGCTGTATTGACCGTCAGCGCGAAGTCCTTTGCTCCCCTTCTTCCCACTTTAGAACCTGGTCTCTTCTCAGTGGCTCCATAGGCGGTGCATTGTTTTGCACGCAGGGGCGCCTCTCGCCCACGTCCCAAAGACTCTCTCTCTCTCCTCGACTCCGCGCAGTCAATCACCGCGTCTCCCTTGATGTCTTCAACGGCGTGCATGTAAGGCACATACGCACTCCCACCCTCACGCTCACAGAACACAGGTCGTTGGGGCTCTGCGACATAGCAGCTCGGAGTCCCTTATGACGGTAATACAGCTCTCTTCTCTACCGCTGGCGACGCAGATGCTACTGGATCCAGCGGTGGTACTCGATCAGGGCATCCTCGAGGAGTGGAATGCCGCGTGCGCGGCAGCTGGCTCCCAGAGTATCGAACACACCGGCGTTGATCTTTCCTCGACTATGGCTAGGGGCGGTGCCGTGCGCCGACGCGAGCCACGGCGGCTCGTGGACACGAACGACTTCCTCAAGCTTGCAGAGGCTCTGGACACGCTCGCTGATGAGCTGAACGTGAATGCTGCCCTCGGTGGTGCATCACCGTCTTTGGCGGCAGAGCCACCCACGAAAGCCGCGAGACGCGATCTCAGCGTCGACGAGCTGGACCCGCTCGGGATGGACGGGCTGACGGGGGCACAATTAGAAGACGCGCAAGAGGCTCACAGGCTTTTTGGCGCGAAGGAGTACGAAGCCGCCACGGCCGCTTTCCTCCGTGTTTCCTCCGCCTGCCTGGCGCATGAGCTGACACCGGCTCTGCTCAACAATGTGGCGGTGTGTCACTTCGTGATGGAGCAGTGGAACGCGTGCGAGTCAACCACGCGGCGTGTGCTCGCTGTTGATGCGACAGAGCGCTATCCGAGCGCGCGACGACTGACGCGCGTCTTCATCTCACAGGGGCGCCTGCAAGAGGCGCAGCAGGCCGTCAGCCCACATCGTGACGCCATCGACTGGGCCGCCGAAGTGGCGGCTGTGAAGGCTTGCACGAGCTACACCAACTTGTACGCTGCCCATCAGTACAGCAAGGCGCTCGAGTGCTTGGAGGCGGTGCTGTCACTTTGTCCTTGCGGCACGCTGGAGGCGGCAAAGGCGCGTCTTCTCTCTCTCGACAACACAGCGCAGGCAGTGAGCTACGCGGCGCAACGTTCCCGAGCTTATACGACGTCGACAGAGCTGCACTTCTGTTTGTGGTCTCTCACCTTCCACTCCGTCACCTCCGTTGTTGGACTCGACACCCTTCTCGCGGGCATGCAAGCCACACCTTTGGGCAGGTCGGAGCTGCGGTTTCGACACCTGCACACGCACATCGCACGTTGCAAGGAGGCGTTTGCGAAGCTGCACGGCCTGCGGACTGCGCGACAGTGGCGCGAGGCAGCAACCTTTGTCACGCAAGTCCTCGCCGAGCCGTTTCTCCCAGATGGGCTGAAGGGTGTAATGTACTACGAGCGTGCGCGGGCCCTTGCTCAGCAGGCAAGCTGGTATGCCGCCCTTGACGATACGCACCGTGCACTGTCCTACACCGAGGAGGTATCTCTGCGTGCAAGCATGCTGCTTCTCGTCGCCCGTTGCGAGGAGGCACTTGGCCGCTTGACAGACGCCGTCTACCACACCGAAGAAAGCCTTTGCCTTGTCTCCAACGCTGCGGCCGTAGAGCAGCTGCGTTCGCTCAAGGCACACTTGGCACATGCGCAGGCGTCTACTGATGCTCCCAGAACAACACCCTGCACGACGTCGAAGGAGACACCGAAGGCGAAAACGAATGCCAACGCGTTTTTTCCAGTGTCTCGCGCATCACTTGATGTGCATTATAAAACGCTCTCTCTCCCCCGCAGCGCCGGTGCAGCAGACGTGAAGAAGTCATACCGAGCCTTGGCGATAAAGTGGCACCCCGATCGGTGGTGCAGCGCTTCGGATGAGGCCATACGCACCGCAGAATCGACCTTCAAGAAGATCCAGCACGCCTACGAAGAGATCATGAAGAGCGCCTCCTGAAAGAAATCACAGGGCGGTCACCGTTTCCCTCCCCTCGCAAACATCACGAGCCTGTCTACATCTGCCTTGGCCCACCACAGAAACACCGCTGGAGAAGTGACGAAGAGGCAACAACACAACGAATGAGAATTGTCGCTAATCTAAGGAGACCTCCTCGCTACCCCCGCTGCTTCACATGTTCCTGGCGCACCTCCAATACCTGGGAATGGAGGCTGAACCAGTGCCGCATGGCATCGTCGCACCAAAATCCTCCTCGTATAGATGCGTGCATCGAATGCATTGCTTACTTCAGCTCAACAGACTCTTTGAACTCTCTCTCTCCACGTCTCTCACACCACTATCGCGGCTTGCCTCATCTCTCCCTTTCTCGTCCCCTGATGCACTGGGACAACCCCGGGCGCGCATCTACGCCAATGCTGGCATCCTCAGCATCGCCGCTCTCATCACTCCAGCACGTTTCGACTGCGCGAATCTTCATCTTTCACCTTTACGCAATACAGCACCCCACAGAATCTGACACTAGTGAATTTGCTTTTTTTCGTTTGCTTTGCTTTTCACCTAAACGACAGGGACGCTGACATTTCCTCCTTCCCCACCTCGCCAACTCATTTGCCGCGCACCTCTGTGTCACTGCAAGCCGTAGCGCTTCTTCCTGCGGAACCCTTCGGTCGATCTGTCGTTATTCATCGCACTGCGCAGCTTGACGGGTTCGGCACTTCCCAGCTGCTTTCGTCCCTCGGCTGCCCAAGCCGCTGTGCGCCATAACACACCCGTATACATTGTCATACGCACTCCTTCTTCACCTTTACGCGGCCGCACCTTCTCGTCTAACCAACCACGGCAACTACTTTGCTTCTCTATCTTCGGCCCTTATTATTATTATCATCCGCGCAGCGCCTTCACCGCGTCTGTTTTTCGTCACCTCTTCTCCCTGTGTTTTCCCTCGCGCTTTCAAATTCCCTAAATCGTGTTTCTCTCTGACCCGCTCTCCGATACACTCCCGTCCACCCTCCCTGATTCTCTTTTTTCTTGTGTTTGCATCTCTTTGCCCGCTCTCCTACTACGCCGTCTCCCTCCCTCGCAGCCACTCGCCGCAGTCCCTCTGCGTGCCTCTCTCTCTCTATCTCGGCAGTCTTGCTACCCCTTCTTTCCTTCTGCCGTCACTAGACGCGCACTCGCATCCTCGAAGGAGATCCGCTTGGCAAATGGGACTCTTGACGACTGGCGGCGCCCCGATACAGTGGGGCACCGATGCAAATAGAAAGGCCATTCCGCACGTCAGAGAGCACGGCATTCAGCAGTTCCTCAACGTTTTCAAGAACAAAAAGGACCTCCATGGTATGCCGTTTCTCTGGGGAGAGGAGCTGGAGCACCAGCTAATCCAGATCCACGATAACACGGTTACCCTCAGCACGGAAAGTGCGATGGTAATGAACAAGCTGAGGGCGCGTCCTGACAACTGCGCCGTGTGGAACCCCGAATATGGAAGCTTCATGATCGAAAGCACGCCAGACCACCCGTACAGTCTGTCGGTGGAGAGCCTCGACTCGGTGCAGGACAACATCGAGCGGCGGTACGACATGCTCAACAAGGAGGCACCACCCGGCGTGGTCGGCACCACCTTTGTGACTTTCCCACTCATGGGCCAGGGCAACTTTGTCCACTGCAGTGATAAGAGTTCTCCGTACTCGCAGTCGCTTTTTGTTCCTGATGCGTGCATCAACCAAACGCATCCGCGCTTCGCGAACCTGACGGCAAACATTCGCCTGCGCCGCGGTCAAAAGGTTTGCGTCCTGGTGCCTCTGTACATGGACTCCCGTACAATGCAGGACACGGTGGACCCCCAACTAAACATTGACCTGACTCCACACAACAAGGACATTTGTTACTCCATGAGAGAAAACGGCAGGAACATGACCGACGAACTCTACGCGGAGACGGACGCGTCTGCCGCTCTGCTAGTGCCCAGCAGCTCTCTCGATCCACGCGAGGACTACCCTGTCACCGAGACGCTGAAGCAGCTCTTCACCCCTGCTACGCTCTACTACTACGCACAGTACTTCACGGGACAGCGCCGCGAGCATATGCAGGAACGCTACAACGCGTGTAACTGCCCCGCAACCTTGGTCAGCCACCCGTGCATCTACATGGACTGCATGGCCTTTGGCATGGGTAACAGCGCTCTGCAAGTGACGATGCAGCTGGACAACATTCACGAGGCGCGCCACGTGTACGACCAGCTCGCCATCTTGTGCCCGGCATTTCTGGCTCTCAGCTCAGCCACGCCGTTCCAAAAGGGTCTTCTTTGCGACACCGATGTGCGCTGGCTGACTATCGCCGGCGCTGTCGACGACCGCCGCGTGGAGGAGGTGCCGCGTATTCTCAAGTCTCGCTACGACTCCATCTCCGTCTTCATCAGCGACAGAACCGAAAACCTCGAGGAATTCAACGATTCACAAATAGCGATAAACCGCTCGTACTGTGAACTTCTGAAGGACTCCGGTGTGGACGTGCGGTTGGCGAACCACATTGCACATTTGTTCATTCGAGATCCGCTTGTGATATACGACAAGATGATCGACATCGATGACACGACGCACACGGAGCACTTTGACAACATCCAGTCCACTAACTGGCAGACAGTGCGCTTCAAGCCTCCGCCGATAGGAAACGACATTGGCTGGCGCGTTGAGTTCCGCGTGATGGATATTCAGCCAACACCGTTCGAAAACGCCGCCTTCGCCGTCTTCATTCCGCTTCTCACCAAGGCCATCATCACCTACAAGCCCTGCTTTTACACCAAGATCTCCATCGTCGACGAGAATATGGGCCGCGCACATCGCATCAACCCGTGTGGAGAACAATACATTATGCGCAAGGACATTTTCGCCGACAAGTGCACCGCCAGCGACGAGGAGACGGCGAGGATGAGCATTGACGAGATCTTCAACGGCAAGGAGGGCGGCTTCTATGGACTCATCCCCCTCGTGTGCCGCTATCTAGACGACGAGGGGAAGCGAAGTCCCCTCGTAAACTCCTACCTGAAGTTCCTGTCAATGCGCGCCTCTGGCCGCATTCCCACACCTGCGCAGTACATGCGCAAGTTTGTCACGACACACCCCGACTACAAGCACGACTCACGCCTCACCGACAGCATCGCGCGTGACCTTGTGCAGCGCATGCACGGCCTGGCTGCGAATCAGATCCACGACGATGACTACCTTCCCATGAGCTTTTTCACGGCCGATGCAGTAGAGAGCACCAAGTGAAGTCTTTCTTCTCATTCCCACGGACTGCAGAACGAAAGCGCCCAAGGCGTATGCTGCGTTCAGTCCCGCGCATGTGCGCTAAAGTCGACCCCGCTTTAAGCTATTTACTGAAGAACCACCCCTCCCCCAAAACAAAAAATAAAGAAAGCATTCCAGACAAAAAAAAACAACAATATGGACCGTGTCTCACTTTTGCCTTCCTTCTTTTTTCCTGTGCTTTGCCTGCTGGCTTACGTCCGCGGCGGAGCAGCAACGTTGGCGCATACAGCAGCAGTTCTCTCCCTCGTTTCTTCTGCTGATTGTGCGCTTACTCTGTGCTGCTGCGCCATGCCTATTCTGATTTGTCTCGTATCCAGCGCTGTATTCCCTCTCTTTTCCCTATTGCCCTCATGATGCCGGCCACCACACGCTGGCGTCATGATCCAATACTCACTCGTTGTGATAATGCCGAGCAGCCTGCAGCCTGCAGCCTGCCCTCTGGTGCGGCTGCGGGCTCTCTGGCGCCGGTGGACAGGGCTTGGCTGGCGCTGTGCCGAAGAGACGTATAGCCATGCTCACGCCTGGACCAGCCCACTACGAGTCCTGCCCGCGTATTCAGCACGTACACGCATCCACCATCTCTTCTCCTGCTGTTACTGCGCTGCGGTGATGTCGTGCGTAGTTCTGGGCCTCGGCTGCTGTGTATGCGCAGTAGAATGGCAGTGGGCTGGGCGACGCCGAAGGGCGTCGGTGGACCCCGCTCCCTGTCATTGCCGCCGTGCGACACAGCGGTGGGTGGGCTGCGGTTACGTATGCGTGTATAGGTGCTGACTTGTTCGTGGTGGGGTGGACACGTTGGAAACAAAAGATAACCTTATCTTCGCGTCTGGCTGCCACTCAGAACTGTGCCTTTGATTGCTTTCTGCCCCTCTTTTGCTATTCTATTTCAACCCTGTGGGCTCCCCGACAGGAGTCGTGAAAAGGTCATGCCGGCACAGCACAAGCGGGCCTCTGATGAGAAAAGCATCGAGGGGGGAGATGGACACTAGGACACATAGAGGAAGCAGCAGCAAACAAAACAGCTGAAACAATAGGTTTAAGATGTCTGCGTAGAACATTCTTGCTTGCGTGTGTGTGCTCGACTTTCTTTTTTTTTTTCTGCTTTTCTTTTGGTTGTGCGTTACTTTCTCCGGCACTCACCGTTCCTCCCCCTTCCAACGCTTTCGGTCAGCACCATGGCCACTGTCTTTTCCCGTTTTTTTTTCCTTTTAACGGTTTACTCTTGCGTGCTTCCCGCTGATTGTGACAATGCCGGCCACCACACGCTGGCGTCATGATCCAATACTCACTCGTTGTGATAATGCCGAGCAGCCTGCAGCCTGCAGCCTGCCCTCTGGTGCGGCTGCGGGCTCTCTGGCGCCGGTGGACAGGGCTTGGCTGGCGCTGTGCCGAAGAGACGTATAGCCATGCTCACGCCTGGACCAGCCCACTACGAGTCCTGCCCGCGTATTCAGCACGTACACGCATCCACCATCTCTTCTCCTGCTGTTACTGCGCTGCGGTGATGTCGTGCGTAGTTCTGGGCCTCGGCTGCTGTGTATGCGCAGTAGAATGGCAGTGGGCTGGGCGACGCCGAAGGGCGTCGGCGTGCCCAGCTTCTTGCAAGTATGCAATAGCATTCTGTGTTCTGCAAGAGACGCATTCCATCCTGGCGGGCCTGCAAGGCATGTGGCCACCCGTCTTTTCAGCATTCTGGCATATCACGAGGCGAAGAGCGTGGTGGCGGCGCCTCCGTGCGAAGGCAGGAGGACATACGTACAGGTGTAGCCCCCTCCTTCTCCGCCATGCCGTTCTAAAGAGCTAAGTTGCAGCAGTGGCAGCCTGGATGTGCTGCAGTGACCCTACTAGACGGATACTAGCCTCAGGTCCGGCTACACACCTACAGCAGGTGCCCTGGTGGGACAGCAAGTGCTGTCGATCAGATACAAAGCAGCGTCGCGCCCAGCCCTCGTGTTGTCGGAATGGACGCCAACTCGCACCACCCGGTGTGGGACACGAAAGGACAACCCGACCGAGCCCGGTCCATTCCATACAATTGGCCCCATCGTAAATACTTGACATGTGCAAAGGGAGGAGGACATCCCAGCATGGCACAGCGCAGACGGGGCCACGGACACGTCAACGGACGTCACCCGGGCGCTCGACTGCCTCACCTGCGATTGGGGCACCGTCACCACGGAGCCGAGCCACGACTGCACGATGCAGTCCACTATCCACTTTCAGGAAGCATATGACGCGATGCCGCCAGCGTTGATTGGCACCTCATCATACTCTTTCCAAAGGGCGGACTGGAATCTGCAGCGCACCGTGATTAAGAAATCGTCCCTCCAAGTCCGTGTCCGCCGCAGCAACGGAGAAGCGAAGACGCGCAAGGTTCCGACTACTGCGATGACGACGATCTCCACAACACCGCAACGCATACACAGCTGCATAGCGTCCCTCATGGATACAGTGAAAGTCATAACTATCACCAACCATCACCAGGTGCCGTGCCCCGGCTACTACAGCTGCTTCTGGACCGTTGTGGAGGCCTAAACGAACCTCACCAGAGGGAGCTCTTGCCAAAATATCCTGTGCATCCTCCCAGCACTGCCTTCCCTTGGAGATGCTCGTGAAAGAGCCCCCAAAAACGCCACATTGGAGACCTGTGTACACTCCTGCAGCGGTGCAAGTCCTCCCCAATCCCGAATCATGGGCACGGATTCAGGCTATCCATGCCACCCCAGCGCACGACGCGCACCAATAGTGTGACAAGACAATCACCACCCCAGCACGACATCCAGCAGCCCCCTTCCCCCATCGCGTCCCACCACGAGACCCACCACCGCGCCTTTCAGGCCGTTCACGATTGGTGTGCTCCAGGTGGTGCTCCATGAAGTCGACTACGGCCCCGCCCCGAGCCTCGACGAGGTTCGCTGTGAGAGCGTCAAGGCTGTACCGACGCACGGAAAGAGGGGCGCCGCTGGATATTTACAACCAGAGCGTCGCCACCGGCCGCGTCGCTTCTACATGGAAAGGATAGGCTCACCGTGCCCCCTTCCCCTCGCCTGCAGCCGCACGTGCCCAATGGTGTGGCCCCGTGCCCTACTGTCTCTGTGACACTGACCCGTGATCTGCGCAACCCACATGAGCAACGTACCTCGCGACGACTGCGCGACCATCTGGGACACAAACTCCAGCCACGGCAGCCTGACTGCCGTCCCCACCGCTCCACTGCAGACCGCGTGGACTTGCGCCCCCACACGGCGGCCCAGCACCAGCCAGGTGCCGCTATAGGGGCGGCGTCTGTGGGCTCGACGCTCACGCCTTTCGGCTCGTAGCCCACGGCGCTGAAGAGTGCGGCGTAGACCCACGCCATGCTGTGGGATGCCGCGGCTTTAAGAGGCTGAGGGGGAAAAAGCATGGCATGCATGCCGAGTGCGGGGCCTGGGAGGGCCCTGACCTGCGGGTGACCGACTTTCTCCCTGGTCTCATCCGGCATGCACCTGCACCACTGTCTCTGCCCTCGATGAGGACACTGAAGGCGGCCCCGCTTTGGGTCAAGGCATGCGGTCAAGCCGAGTGTGTCTAGCGCCGGCCGCGCGGCACGTAACCGCAGAAGGGACGATGAAGGACGAGACGAGCCCGCTAGACGCATGACCTCATTCGGTGTCAGGACGGCTCCATCTGGTCGACCAGGGTTTAGCCGCAGTGTGACAGCGGCAAGTGAGGTGTGGTTGTGCATGCTTGTCTATGTGTTGGCTTGTACATGGTAGTATAACATGCTGAAGAAAGAACCCCATCCCCCGCATCACCGGCATCGTCTCTCCCTGCGCACCAATCCGCGTTCGCCTATCCATGCCGCTGGTAAAGGAGAGGATGTGAGGAGTAGAGGCAAGACGAACGGGGCTCTGCGCGAGGAGGGATGACGGCGCGACTTTTTTTCTATTTTCAAATATGCGTCTCTCGTTTTCACAGTCACTGTGGCTGTTATTAGCTCATTTTTTTCTGTTCTCTGTTTCTGAAGTGCGCCCTCCTTGTTTTACCGGCACGCGAGCTCAACAGCGATTCATTAGCGACAGTTCGAACTCCGTGACATGTTAGGTTTTTCGCTAGCGCTGGGAAAGGGAGGAAGACGTAATATATTCCCTGGCTCTATAGCGGCTTCGTGTTGCTGGGTATCGTCCTTTTTTGGTTCTTGTCGATGCGGACAACGGAGATGGCAAACGGCAAGCATGCATCGTGGAGCGCATTCGACAGGAATATGCCCGTGCCTTTTCTATTATACTTTTTTTATTTTACTCGATGCTCGCTGGTTCTCGGCAACTTGAAGACGTGTCTCTCCGGGTAGGACTTACCACGCTGACGGCCACCGTACGGTTGAAGTTGGCCAGCCAACGCCCTTTGCTGGTCTACATAAAACTGCCTGGTCTTCTGTAGAGTTCGTCCATACGAGAACACACTCATCTCGCGAAGAGAATCACTAAAAAATGAAAACTAAGCGAATACTATCTTTGGTTGCTGCGGACTGTACCCGTGCCACGTGGTGGAAGCCGTCCCGCGTGGGAGCGTTCTAACCCTCCGTCGGCTCGCACAACACAGGCACACGCGTCGACCAAAACGGCCGCGCCAAATGAGAGCAGGAGGAAGGGGTAACAGACAGATACAGTGACAGCGTCAACAGGACGGTGCAATTCATACACATGGCTCAGCGCTTCTGTTGCTCTTCGTCCTGCAGACGTCTTTTTCCTCCCGTTTTCCACTTACGCTGAATGTGGTTTGCCAAGGTTAGCCCCCTCTCTTATCACTCCTGTGCATCTCCGTATCTCTGTGGTGTGCCGCCTTCGCCACTCCCATGACGAAAGAACACACTCGTATTCATCACGACCTTCGACACTCTCCCGCGCGCACGAGCCTTTGACGTGGGCGATGTCGGAGTTAGGCAGGGATCACCTGCCCCATATTCAGGGGGTGGCGGCGTTTCGCAAAAGCGACATTTCAACCATGCCCTCTGTGGCAGCGGCCTGCCGTGCCTCCGAACCGCTACCTCGCCTGTACACGAGCACGGCCACGCTAGGCCGCATCTATGCACCGAGCGCGCCACACCGCATGACGAAAGGAACTGCGAGCACACACGGCCGCGCAGCTCCTGGGCGCCGTTTTCACGCTGTAACTGCTGGAAGTCGAGCGCTCACGACAAAGGATATGCACTGCAGGCATCCGTACCATCTCATGCCCCTTGGATCCTCCTACCACACACCGCTCGGCTACTACAGAGATGCGCTGCGCTTTGCACAGACCGTGGAGGAGTCACAGAGGACAGCCATCAAATTTGAAGAGCGCCGGTGCCGGCTGCGCCTTTACAAGAAGTGCGCGTCTCACGCGCATCGGATTGCGCCTCCTTCTAGGGAGACTCGACATCTCGCCTGCACCGCGGAGCCGCCGCAGCCCGTGAAAACGGTCGGGCCTCCCGCGTTTCTCATCGTGTCCTACGACTCCATGTCATCTGTATCGGAAAGCAAACTGGAAGATGAAGACCATAACAGTTTTTCTCCGCCATCTCCCCGCGTGCTGCAAGAGAAGGAGGCCGACAACGTCGTCGAGAATTTGATGAGGGCGAACAATGTCAGCGCGCACGCACGTTGGTCTACGGCGGGCACCTCAGCCACGCCTCCTCTCTTTCTCGGCGATCAACTGTCGCGGCGCCCGTGCGAGACCAAGGAGCATCTGCCCACCCTGCCTGCGCAGTTAACAGGTCCGCCAGGAATCGCTGCGTCCAAGGGCGATGCGCGAGACGCTGGCGCGCAACACGAGCTGTTGGAACAGCAGCCCCCTCGGTTAGTGGAGACACCTTTGACGTCACACGCGATTTGGCTATCCACCTCACACCACTACACCGAGCCAGCACCGTCTGTGGCGCCGGTCTTGGAGTTTTCGGTGTACCCACTGGTGCATCGCGCCGCCGCGCATGAGGATTCGCGGACAACATTGAAGACGCTGACGATGTCTGGGGCGCCACACGGTGACCCGGGGACGCTAATTTGCTTAGATACGCTGCGCACTGAGCGCCTGCTCGAGGCGCTGCAGTGGGTAGAGGCTGCCATTCAGCACGCTACCGAGTTACAGGCACATAGGTTCACCGCGCCACCACAACTGTATTCATTGGAAGCGGAGCAGAGCTCTGCTGTGCGCCAGGGCACCAAACCGCTACAACCTCCTCAGCACAATCCTCAGGAGGAGCAGCCACCTTGGGAGTGCACCCCTATGACAGAAGTCGTGCCCCGGCGCGAGAATGTTCCCTTTGAAGGCCTCAAGGAGCTGCGTGCACTGCGGAGGAAAGAGGCTGCCGCTCTGGTGAGCTCCTGCTTTTCAGTCGTAATCGGCGCCGTGCCCCAATCCATGTGCGGTAAGGGGACACCGACGACACCACTCGCAGCCGTCACTGCACCGACCGAGTACGAAGCCGCTGCCAACCCGCTGTCCTCGGTGCCGCCACGCCCAACCTCTGCTGCATCTGAAGAAATTTTGCACCAGCTGCGGTTGGAGGTGTCGCGTACGATGGTGAGCTCCATTTTGAGCTGCACTGCTGCGGTTCACAGGGCTTTAGTGCCGCGCAACCAGATGTGTTCCGCAAACAGGGAGGAAAAGGTAGCCACCGCTCTCGATCTCTTCTCACCGCCGCTGCTTCGTCAGACGTCCCTCGTGGAGCACCATGATGGCACCTTATCTCCTCCGATGCTTGCCCCAGCGCGTGAGGCTGACTTGTATCAGCTGCGTCGCGATCTAGCCCATCAACTGGCGACAACAGTGACACAGTCGACTCACCCCACCGAGTTTGCCTACGCTGATATCGATCGTGCTAAGGCAGCCAATATTTCGGAGCCGCACTTCCACAAGGTGAGTATCTTTCCCCGAATCGTCTGAGCTCTCACTGCTTCACCTCATACATCCTTTCGGACTCGTGTAGAGTATCATAATATCTGCATTGCTTCTGCGTGAGGGGCCACAGGCTCGCCTGCGCCATTGCATGTACATTCAAAAACTGTTTCTCACTCTTCTTTTATTGATTCTCACTCCAACATGCCCCATCCTCCCTCCGCGTCCCTATCCGCCTACGGTGTCGCTTCTGCACTTTTTCCCTCGCGTCAGAATTAGCAATCGTATCGCAAACGAGGCGATGAAGCAACGGAAGAGATGTGGGCGCGGCTGGGTATGGCACGGATGAGTGCAAGCGCATCTCCTCCTTTTCTTTTCGCTGTTGCTAATTTTTCTCTCGTTCTTTTCATCCTATGTACACTGTTTGGTTACCTGCAACACAACATCTGGAAACGTAAGGTATTACACACCCCGGAAAGTCTCGACAGAGCTGAAGAATCCTTGCTACAAAAGGACCGCCACCGCTAGACGGGCAGCGCGGGTTGACTGAGCTGGCGCACAGGTGCAAAGAGCGAAAAAGCACATAGGCTGCAGTGCATCGCGTAAAGCAGCGGTGGGGGCTATCGTAGACGCCAGGTTTGCCGCGCATTGTCCCACGCCTATCTTCGTGATCGATGCTGACATTTTCCTTTTTATAAATACGCCGTTTCGGCGTTTTCATCTCTCCTCACCTTCCCTATTCTCGGGTTTCGACTGATGCACTGCGCATCTGCCATTTGTTCGGTCTCACTGACCGAGGCACTGCGGACGACACAGATGAATACACGCACACACATTCAAACCGACAGAAACGCACTAGGATGACACGTAGACGCTTGTTTCTCGTGGACAGCTGTATCAACACCACCACTGCTCACAGCTGATGAGCCTGCGCCGAAGAATTCGTGCGCTTGTCTCCACTGAACTAGAGCGAGTTTAAGCTGCCGCGACACAACGAGGCCCCATCCTCCGAGGCGCTGCAGCGTCCGACAGGAACCTTGTTGCGCAAGTCATCGCTCCGTCCGGCTCCCTGTCTCACTATCTTACACCGCGGTCACCCAGCGGAGACGCTTTCATGCGCATACTCTTGACCGCCTAGAGCATCAGCCGAAGTTATGACACCCACTCAACTCGGAGAGGTGAGCATGACGAGTTCCGCCGTATCCGACATCAAACCCTCTCACCGTGTGCACTCCCGCACTCCAGCCGCTGGTGCTAGGCGCCGGCCGCGAACTCGACGGCCCCTCTGCTCTGGAGAGGTGCACCGGCTCTGCGTGCGCTAGATTTAAGTGGCATCATCGTATAGCACATTCCTGCGCTCGAAGGGCGAACACCTGCGCCAGAGGTTCTGCTCCTGAAGTCGTGGCCTGCCGTGAGTACCATCCCTACGCTGCTGAGGTGCTGCATGCTCCATGGCTCTGCCATGCACCCGAAAACGTACGTTAACGCTTACGGGTACGGGTACGGATTAGGGTTAGGGTTTTTCTCTCCACTGATTCCTTGCACAGCGACACCCTCTCCAACAGGACGGGGGCGTGACGGTGTACTGGTGTACTGGTGTACTGGTGTACTGGTGTACTGGTGTACTGGTGTACTGGTGTACTGGTGTACTGGTGTACTGGTGTACTGGTGTACTGGTGTACTGGTGTACTGGTGTACTGGTGTACTGGTGTACTGGTGTACTGGTGTACTGGTGTACTGGTGTACTGGTGTACTGGTGTACTGGTGTACTGGTGTACTGGTGTACTGGTGTACTGGTGTACTGGTGTACTGGTGTACTGGTGTACTGGTGTACTGGTGTACTGGTGTACTGGTGTACTGGTGTACTGGTGTACTGGTGTACTGGTGTACTGGTGTACTGGTGTACTGGTGTACTGGTGTACTGGTGTACTGGTGTACTGGTGTACTGGTGTACTGGTGTACTGGTGTACTGGTGTACTGGTGTACTGGTGTACTGGTGTACTGGTGTACTGGTGTACTGGTGTACTGGTGTACTGGTGTACTGGTGTACTGGTGTACTGGTGTACTGGTGTACTGGTGTACTGGTGTACTGGTGTACTGGTGTACTGGTGTACTGGTGTACTGGTGTACTGGTGTACTGGTGTACTGGTGTACTGGTGTACTGGTGTACTGGTGTGCTGGTGTGCTGGTGTACTGGTTAGGGTTAGGGTTAGGGTTAGGGTTAGGGTTAGGGTTAGGGTTAGGGTTTTTTTCTCCACTGATTCCTTGCACAGCGACACCCTCTCCAACAGGACGGGGGCGTGACGGTGT